>NW_020954641.1:8973708-9055611 GCF_900497805.2 Vombatus ursinus | reverse complement strand
GCAAAGGAGATAGGATTACAACCAAGAATCACCTACCCAGCAAAACTCAGTATAATCCTTCAGGGGAAAAGATGTTCATTCAGTGAAATAGAGGACTTTCAAGCATTCTTGATGAAAAGACCAGAGCTGAATAGAAAATTTGATTTTCAAATACAAGACTCAAGTGGAACATGAAGAGGTAAACAGGAAAGAGAAAATCATAAGAGACTTATTATGGTTGAACTATTTACATTCCTGCATGGAAAGATGATATTTGTAACTCATGAGACCTTTGTCAGTATTAGGGTAGTTGGAGGGTAAAAAATTATATGTATGTATATATAGATATAGATAGATAGATAGAGGGCACAGGGTGAGTTGAAAATGAAGGGGTCATATCTGGAGAATAAAATTAAGGGGTGAGAGAGGATTATACTAGGAGAAGGAGAAAGGGAGAGGTAGAATGGGGTAAATTATCTCACAAAAAACAAAACAGAAAAGAAAAGGCTCTTTTCAGTGGAGGGGAAACGGGGGAAGGTGAGAGGGAATGAGTGAATCTTATTTTCATAGGATTTGACTTAAGGAGGGGATAACATACACACTCAATTGGGTATGGAAATCTGTCTTACCCTACAGGAAAATGGGAGGGGGAGGGGACAAGGGAGTAGGAGGATGATAGAGAGGAGGGCAGATTGGGAAAGGGGGTAATCAGAAGCAAGTACTTCCAAGGAGGGTCAGGGTCAAAAGAAAGAATAGAATAAGTGGGGGTGGGTGGGATAGGATTAAGGGAAATAGAGTTAGTTTTTCACAGCATGTCTACTATGGAAGTGTTTTGCATAACTGCACATATAGAACCTATATTTAGTTGCTTGACTTATCAATGAGGGTGAGTGGGAAGGGAGGAAGGAAGAAAATTTGGAACCCAAAGTTTTAAAAACACATGTTTAAAAAAAATGTTTTCACATGCAGCCGGGAAATAAGAAATACAGGAAATGGGGTACAGAAATCCAGCCTGCCCTACAGGAAAATTGAAGGAGAAGGGGATAAGAGAAGTGGGGGGGAGAGATAGAAGGGAAGGCAGACTAGGGGAAGGGGTATTCAGAATGCATGCCATCTTGGGGTGGGGAGAGGGGCAAGATGGAGTGAAATTTTGGAACTCAAAATCTTGTAGAAGTAAATGTTGAAAACAAAAAAATAAATAAAAATTACCAAAATATAAAAAAAAAGAAAATGAAAAAAATGTTTGCTTCAACAATCATTTGGGAAATTGGTTTATAGAAATTGGTCATAGAGAAATTTGTCTGATTTCTTTCTCTGTTTAGGGTCTCCATGGTTTTAGTTTCAATACCATATTTATGTTATAGAAGGAATTTGGTAAGACTCTTTTACCCATTTTTTCAAACAGTTTATATAGTTTGGAATTAATTGTGCTTCAACTGTTCAGTAGAATTTACTTGCAAATCCATCTGCTACTGACTTGTTTTTTTCTTGAGGAATTTGGTTTGTTCAATTTCTTTTTCTCAGATAGAGTTATTTAAGGATTCTATTTCCTGTTCTCTTAATCTCAGCAATTTATATTTTAGTAAATACTCATCCATTTTATTTAGATTATCAGTTTTAGTAGCATATAGTTAGGCAAAATAGCTCCTAATAATTGCTTTTATTTCATAATCATTAGTTGTAAATTCACCCTTTTCATTTTTGATACTGGTAGTTTGGTTTTCTTCTTTCTTTTTTAATAATCAAATTAGCCAGTGGTTCATCTCTTTTACTGCTTGTTTTTTTTTAAAAAAAAAACTAGTTTATTTATTCAGTAGGGTTTTTTTAACTTTCAGTTTTATTAATCTCTCCTTTGATTTTGAGGATTTCTATTTTAGTACTTAATTGGGGAAATTTTAATTTGTTGTTTTTCTAGATATTTTTTAGTTGCAGCCCCAATTCATTGATCAGTTCTTTCTCTATTTTATTGATGTAAGCATTTAGAAATATAGATTTTCTCCTAAGTTCTGCTTTGGCTGCATCGCACACATTTTGATATGTTGTCTCATTGTTGTCATTTTCTTTAATGAAATTATTGTTTTCTTGATTTGTTCTTTGACCTAATCATTCTTTAGAATGAGATTATTTAGTTTCCAATTAATTTTTAATCAATGCTTCAAGGTCCTTTATTGAATGTAATTTTTATTACATTATGGCCAAAAAGGAGTACATTTAATATTTCTGCTTTTCTGAGGTTTGTGAGGTATCTATGCCCTAATACATGGTCAGTTTTTGTAAAGGTGCCATGCACAGTTGAGAAATAGTATATTCCTTTCTATTCCTAGTCATTGTTTTCTAGAGGTCTGTCATATCTAACTTTTCTAATATTCTGTTCATCTTCTTAACTTCTTTCTTATTTTCTATTTCAAGTGTTTTTCTTGTAAACAACATAGCGTTAGATTCTAGTTTTTAATCCATGGTGCTATCCTCTTCTGTTTTATGAATGAATATATCCCATTCACATTCAAGGTTGTGGATTGCTAACTCAGTATTTCCTTCCATCCTATTCTCTTATACTTATCCTTATCTTTTTTTACCCTGTCCCATCTCAATGGTCTCTTTTGTTTCTGACCACTACCTCCCTTAAACTACCCTCTCTCTAACCACTTTCACTCCTATTTCACTGTTGGGTAAAATGAAATTCTTTACCCAGCTATGTGTGTATATGTATTCTTCCCTCCTTGAATTGTTTCAAATGAGAATGAGATTCAAGTGTTGCCTCACTCCCTTCTCCCATTCACCTTTCTACTGTATAAACTCTTCCTGATATGCCTTATTTATTTGAGATAATTTTCCCTATTCTTCCTCTTCCTTCCTCCAACGACCCCTCTTTATGACCCTTCCATTATTCTTTTGAGATCATCACAACATAATAGAATCATTCCCAGGCCTTTTGTCCTAGTAGGCTTCCCTTTTAGATCCCTGTTGATGGCCAAGTTCTGAGAGGTTATGTGTATCATCTTGATATATGAGAATGTAAACAGTTGAACTTTTTTTAGTCCCTTATAATTTCTCAGTCATGTTTATCTTTTTATATTTCTCTTGAGTCTTGTGTTTGAATGTCTGATTTCAGTCCAGTGCTAGTCTTTTCACCAGGAATGCTTGAAAGTTCTCTATTTCATTAAATGTCCCTTAACTCCTTTCCCTTCTGGAATATAATTGCAAACTCTCTGTTTCTTTATAGGGATAGCTGCTAAACCTTTTGTGATCTTGACTGTGGCCCACAGTGTTTGAGTTCATTCTTTACAGCTGCTTGCAATATTTCCTCCTTGATCTGAGAGTTCTGGATTTTGTCTATCATTCCTGGGAATTTTCATTTTGGTATTTCTTTCAGAAGATGATCCAAAGATACTTCTTTGCCTTCTGGTCCTAAGATATTTGGGCAGTTTTCCTTTATAATTTTTTGAAATATGTTAAGGATCTTTTTATGTTTATGGATTTAAGGTAGTCTAATGATTTTTATATTATTTCTTCTCAGTCTGTTTTCCTGATCAGCTGTTTTTTCCTATAAGATATTTCACATTTTCTTCTATTTTTCAGTCTCTTGACTTTGCTTTATTGTTCTTGATGTCTCATGGAACTATTAGCTTCCACTTGGTCAGTTCTAATTTTTAAGGAGTTATTTTCTTTAGTATTGTTTCATATCTCATTTATCAAGCTATTAATTCTTTTTTCATAATTTTCGTGCATAGATCTCCCCTTCTTTTCCTGATTTTTCCTTTACTACTTTTATTTGATTTAAAAAAAATTTTTTTGTCTTTTAAAATTATCTTTCTTTAGCTCTTCTAGGAATTCTTGTTGGGCTTTATCCAGTCTGCATTCTTCTTTGAGGCCTTACTTGTAGATGTTTTCGAATTATTGTCTTCTTCTGCATTTGTGTCTTGAGCTTCCCTTTCAGCATAATAGCTTTTTATGGTCAAATTATTTTTTCTTTGCTCACGCTTCCAGCTTACTTCTTGACTTTGGATTTTATGTTAGTGTTACCCCTGAGCACAGTAGTGGGGGACAGAGGGGTGAGGCAGGAAAGTCTGGTCCAAGCTTCTGTTGTTTTATGTCCTTATGACACTTTCACAGCTCAATCTGGGGACCTGTAAGTTTTTGGTACTTCTCAAAGGTGGTGTGATCTGGGAAGAGATCTGTTCACTGCCTTCATCATCTGAACTCTGTAAGTTCCTGACCCAAGTTTGGGTCTCCTAGCTTGTGTGTGGATGAGCATTCTATACTGCTGCTGGACTTAATCACTGTTAGCCTGCTGGAACTTTCTGCAGGTTCAGAATGACTGAACTGCTGGCTCCCAGCAGTTGTGATCTCCTGTCCTGGTTTATTCCATTTTTTTCTCTTTTTTTTTTTTTTTTTTGTAAGGCTTATATATGGCATTTAAAGTTAGAACAAAATCCTCACAGTGCTCCTGAGGTCAGAGCTACAGAGTTATGCTTCTGGATCTTGTTCCTTGCTCTTTACGCAGGAAGGGCCCCTGCACCATCATGACTGTGACCACTCCTTTCCACCCTGGAACTATGACTTGGGATTCGGTAATTGGCAACAGAGCTGTTAGATGGCACCTGTTTTTGTTCTCATTGCTTATACAGGAGTCCCCTGGGATCTCTTTCTGTCTAGCTGTCTTATGCCCTGATGTTCAGCTCCTTACTGTCCCTGAGTGCTAGAATGCTTAACTGCTACCCTCACTGCCATTGCACTCCTGGTCAGCCCTCATTGGCACTATCTCCCTGTGCTGGAAAAATGACTCACTGTGACTTTTTCTTGACTTTTCCAATCATAATCCAGTCTGGAGCACTTTCTTTATTGTTCTGGAGGAGCTAAGGCAAAAATACTACCTCTCACTCTGTCATTTTGACTCTGCCCCATCCTAAAAGGTCATTTTGCACTGAAGATGGAACTTTGTGAGATCATTGGGGGCATTTTCCAGCATCTCTTTGCTATGCCTATTACTGCAAAACATCAACAGCTGTTATTTCTCATGTACATTAGATACTATGTTGTCACACCAGAATTATCACATCTTGATATCCCCTTGTTAGTATAGAATGGCAGTACATTGCTTTCATCTTGATTGCATCTGTAACATTTTTCTCCTGTACAATAAGCCGAAGTATACTAGCAAGCAATTATGATGATTATAAAATTACAACTATCTATTGAAATTTACCGTATTGTTCTCATAGTATCCAGTAAGCCTAACAAGTATCTCCCTACGTAGTCATTGTTCTTTTAACAGTGAAATCATTTCATTGAGTTGGTTGAATTCACTATTTAGTTTTATTTGGTTCATAATTATTAGTCATAATAAAGTCATGAACTGATAAGAATGATAATGATAATTACCATGTTTACCATAAATTACTGAAGTCACAGTAATAATTATCAATTGTTCTTTTAAGAAGATTTCTAAATAGAACTATAATAATTTGTAACCTCTATGCCTTCACCATAATTCTGAGATTGAACAGAATGCTTTAGGAAAATATAAATTGAAATTTATAGCAGCTTCCATTGCTTTCCTTTCATTATTTAGCCTAGTCTTACTCAAGCTAGTGGGATGCTAGTGGGTATCTGTTTCTCCTAGAGGGGTTCATATGCATTATGTAGACCTATTAACTGCTATCCTATTTGTCATAATCTCCTTGTAACATATGATACAACTTTACTTTGTTTTTTAAATTATTTTAAGTATCTGTTCCTCAGAATAATGTGTCAGGTATTATAATCGTGCCAACTTAATTAGGGGCAGTTTCTAATATTTCCCATGATTGCTATACATAGTGGTGTCCAGGTAGTGTAAATGATGCTAACAATGCAAGACTAGCCAGTCTTGTCTAAATAATTTCTGCTCATCTATTGGTATTGGTATTATCTATTGGTCCCCTCATCACATGGCTATAGAACTTTTTCTTGGATACAAAACTGATATTTAAGTACTTTTATCAGCTCTACATTTGAATTTTTTCTGGGCAAGTACACTTTACCTCTCGGGGCTTCAGTTTCTTCACTTATAAAATGAGAGGGTGGGACTAGATGACCTCTGAGGCCTCTTCTAGCTCTGTAAAGATGGTCGTCTGACCCCAGGAGTGCTGCTAATCCAGCCCTTAGTCCAGTCAATGCTTCGGACCCAGCATGTCTTAAGTGCCTGCTTTCTGCAATTCTCTGTGCTGGAGAATGATTATAATTGGTGGCATTTATGTAGTACTTCATAGTTTTAAAATTCTCTGCATACATTATCTCATTTGACCCTCACAATAACTCTGTGGAGTCCATAGTGCAAATATTACTCTATTCATCTCATTAAAAAGGAAGCTGAGCCTTAGGAAGGGAAATGACTTGTTCTGTTTGATACTGTGTTGAAGAGCCTCGATCAAAGCCAGGTGCTCTGATCCTTAATCCAACACTGTTTCCATTAAATCACAGTTATTGTCATATACCATTCCCAAATAGCTTGTGATCAGCACAATATTGATTAGGTTATTGATGCAGGAAAGGACAACAGGATGACTTTAGATCAGGTGAGGATAACCCCCGTGCTATTTCTAGAAACATACCAAAATTAGTCAGATTTTGAGTCAAAGGATTTTGGATAAAAATCTCAGCTGTCTCATTTTCTGTGACCTAGGGTAAATCATTTCCTTGACCTTTGTTTCCTTTTCTGCAAAAGAAGGAGGTTGAACTAGATGATCCTTAAGGTAATTTCCAGCTCTGAATCCTATGATTCTTTGAACTAGTAGCATGCAAAGTACATGCTAATAACCTTTAACTTTTCAATACTAGAGAATGAATCAACTAATTCTGATCAATAAAAGTGCCTTCTACTAAGTTGTTAGCAGTACTTCACACTAAGGTTTTTATATAATTAGATCTACATAACTTCTCTAAGATATCCACAGTTGTCTGGATGTCATAATACTGGCATGTTAAAATCAAAATTTTGAAATATTTTACAGCTGGCATTCTAACTGGATACACATTGACCTCTGTGAAAGTTTGCTTACCTATAAACAAATATAATGATAGTAGGTGACATTTATATAAGGTTTTAAAGTATATAAATTACTCAATACCTTATCATGAGGTAAGTAATACAAGTATTATTATCACCATTTTACATATGAAGAATTAAACTCAGGGAATTTAAATGACTTGCTATCATCACAAAGTTTATCTGTTGAGTTGAAATCTGAGCACCAGACTTTCTTTACCTCAAGTCTAGTGATCTGCCTAAAACTCAGATCTGACCACGTCACTCTACTCACCCACCCACCCACCTACCCACCACTCAATAAACTCCAATGATTTCCTGTCACCTCCAGGATCAAATATAAACTCCACTATTTGGCATTCAAAGTCCTTCATAATGTAGTATCCCTTCCTCCAGCCTTTCCAGTCTTTTTGCACCTTACTCCTCTCCATGTACTCATCAATCCAGTAACACTGGCTTCTTGGCTGTTCCACAAACAAGACACTCCATCTCTTGATTCCAAGCATTTTCATTGCTGTCCCTGACTCCTGGAATGCTTTCCCTCCTCATCTTCATTTCCTGGCTCTGATTTTTCTTCCAGTCCCAACTGAAATCCCACCTTATACTGGAAGCCTTTTCCAACTACTCCTGATGCTGATTATCTCCTACATATAACTTGTTGTCATGTAGTTGATTGCACATTGTCTCTCTCATTAGACTAGTAGCTTCTTGAGAGTAGGGATTGTCTTTTGCCTTTCTTTGTCTCCTTAGCTCTTAGCATACACAGTGCCTGACACATAATAAGTGCTTAGTAATACATGTTTATTGACTGACTGATTTACTTAGCACTAGACTATGCTCCTTTTTGTGGTGACTAACGTGGGGTAGGGGGAGTTGACATTCAAATCAAAACATATTTTTCCAACGTGTTTTGAAACAATATATTTGATGTTCTAGCTAGATACACATTGGCCTCTGTGAAAGTTTGTTTGCCCCTAAGCAAATAAGTATGTATTTTTTCTGTCATTCAGTGAAATTAATGAAATGTCTTAAGGGGAAAAATTGTTCAAATATGTGATATGAGGTATAATAGCATTTTAGGGGCATTAGTTTAAAAAATGTGTTCCTAAGAAAATGTAGTGTTTCCCAAATGATTTTGCCTTACTTGTGGAAAAGATCCCTCTAAGAGAATATTTTTTTTTTGTTCCATTTGAATGATATCTGCTATTGGTTTGATATGAATAGAAGATCTTAGATTATCTGTATGAAATATATAATTGCTAAGAAAATCTGTCTCCCAGTCTTAAAATCAAGGATTTATGGCATAATGTGGAATAGAAATTATTAGAATTTAATAAAATATTGAAATATTTCAAAACCATTGACTAAATTGCCATTATCTAATTTTCCTCAAGATAAAATGAGATGTTATATCGACTTCATTCAGTGCAGTACACCCATAAGGATTTTCAACCTAAGACAAAGTAGGAAAAATTAATAGTCATGATTATCAAAAATTGAGTTGTGCTCAATGAATGACCATGAAAGGGGAATATTGCTTGAAACTTTAGGGTAGGGTTGAGAGAAGTGTCAGGATTAAGAAGGAATGCTATAGAGATAATTATGGCATAGAGGAAAGTGCACTTAATTGCAAGTTGGACCCCAATTTTCTTCTTTTCCAAATAAAAGGTTCCACCACATAATCTCTTTTAAGTTTCCTTCTAACTCCAAAATTGGAGTTAGAATTGGTGTCAGAATTGGAGTCCACTTAGTGGACTTTGACATTTTGTATTAAATAAAATACAAGCATAACTTCTTAGGTTCAGAATTAGAAGGGAACCTAAATCTAGTCCATTTCACTAATTTTAAAGAATGTAAGTTCCTTGAGGTCAGGGATTGTTTGTTTGTTTTTTTCTTTGTGTCCCCAGTATCTGGCACGGTGCATAGATTATAGTAGGAGCTTAATAAAAATGGTAATTGAATTGAAGAAACTGGGGCCCAGATAGTTAAAGTAACTTTTTCAAGGTCACATAATTACTATAGGGGCAGAGCCATAATTTAAATCTAATTTGATAGAAATAGGCAAATTAGAAAGAGGGGTGGGTTTGGGTGGAAAGATGAGTTCTGTTTTGGAAATGTTGAGTACAAGATATCCCTGGGACATGCAGTTTAAAAAGACATGAACATCCTTCTAATCTCCCAAGTTTGTAACCTTGGTATTCTCCTTGAATCCTGACTCTGCCTCCTCCCACATATCTAATCTGTGACTAAATCACCATTTTTACCCCCAAAAAAATCTCTCACATCTTACCCTTTTTCTCACAAAGCTACCACCCTTGGTTCAGGTCCTTATCACCTCTTGCCTAGATTATTGTAACATTCTCCTGATTCATCTCCCTTTCTCAAGTATCTCCCCACTCCAATCCATCCTACACACTGCTGCCAAAGTGATTTTCCTTAAGAGCAGAACTGATTGTGGGATGAGAAAAAATGAGGAGTTGAAAATGATACTGTAGTTTCTTGTGGTGCCCTCAACAATTATAAGGAAATTCAGAAGAGGGAAGGGCTTTTTTTGGGAGGGAGGAAGATAATGAGCTCTGTTTTGGACATTATGACTTTGAGTTCCAGTAGAGCACCCAGTTTGAAATATCCAAAAGGTGATACATGTTTGTAGTTCAGAAGAGAGACAAGGGCTGAATACAGATCTGGAAATCATTTGCATAAAGATGATAACTGAGCCCATTGGATCTGATGAGTATACAAATTGAGATGGTTTAGAGGGAAAAGCAAAGAGAGCCCAGAAAAGAACTTTGGGAGACACAAGTGAGTGTGACATGGATAAAGGACAAAGTAAACCAGCCTAAGTAAAGCAACAAGACACCCTGAGAGAGTGAGGCAAGTCAAAACACAACCACCACCACTACCTTGTCCACCCCATCTCTCAAATCCCAGTGTAGATAGCCTAGCAACCTTAGGAGTGTCAGTGGCCCCCAACCATTGGCCTTGCTTCTATCCTGAGCCCCACAACTATCACTGAAGGGAACATTCACTGTGGACAAGGAGCTCACATTCCTTGCCACCACCAACATCAGCTGCTGACCATCAGCCACTGACAGACAACAAAGTCCAGAAAGCCCAGGAATGGCCACATACCCTCAACTACTGGGAGGGTCCAGCCCCGAAGGAGGCATGATCTGGGGAGGTAATTCCTTTGGAGTAGGAGCCAGTCATCCCTCCCAGTTGCTTCTGCCTACAGAGCAAACAGGCCAGCTTAGGTGGAGCAGCAGTGCAGGTGGGAGGGAGACAGGAGGCAGTGTGTGCCAGGTGAGTCAGACCACCACCAATACCTTGATCATCAGAATCCAATGGAAAAAAATATCCCAGGACCCTGTGCCAAGGAGCTTTGGAAGTGATAGTCCCCCCCCCCCCACCATTACCCCAGAACACTGGACATGCTTCCAGCCTAGGTACTTTGGCTGTTGTTTAGGGGAACAATCACTACAGAGAGGAGACCCACCTTCCTCACTGTCACAAATACCTACTGTTGACTCCTACCCACTGAACCCAAGAGCCCCTGGAGTGGTAGCTCTCCTAAATTCAGAAGTATTGAGACCACTGGTCCTGCTTCCAGCCATAGCCAGTAACCCTAGGAATTAATCCCTTCTGCTAATTGTTTGTGCAGATGCTACCCCACAGCTACTGAAAGCTCAGAAAGTTATCCTTCAGAGGCCATCTTGATTGGTTCCCTATTAGAAAGTACTATGATTTTATCAATGGATATGACATCAAAGAAGAGTTGTTACCATCTGCTTTTCTGCTGTATGCTAAGAACCATGTGGCCCTTCTTTTTGACTTGGTCAGTCAGTACCAGACACCATGTAAAACTTTTCTATGTGTGTTCTCTCCCCCATTAAAATGTTACTTTTCTATTTGTAGTGCCAGTGTTTGACACCATGCTTTGCACATAATAAGCACTTACTAAATGATTTTTAATTCAGTCAACCAGCGAAGACTGAGGACAGATAGGACAGACAGGAAGAGAACCAGGATAGATTAGTGTTATCTAAAAGTCTAAATATAAAGAGAAGAGTATCCAGGAGGAAAGGATGATTACCAGTATCAAATGCTGCAGAGAATAAAAATGGAGATTGAAAAAAGACCATTAGACTGGATAATTAAGAAATCATTGCTAACTTTGGGGAGAGCAGTTAGTGTTGAGTGGTGAAAGAGAGGAAGTTGAAGCAACAAGTGTAAATGCTTTTTAAAGGAGTTTAGACACAAAGGGAAGGAGAGATGTAGGACAAAAGCCTGCAAGAATTGTTTGTTTTTTTTTACAGATATGGGGTGGGGGATGGGGAAGAAGGGCATGATTGTCAACAGCAGGAAGAGCTAGAATAGAAAGGGCAATCTCCTGGAGAAACAGGAAAGGATGGGTCAACAGGTTTGCCTTGTCAAGGCAATGGTCCACCTTTTCATTGGAAAACAGAATGATGGCGGGGAATGGAGGAAAATGTCTAAATGACATGAGATGAGGAGGAGAAGAGAATAGGTTCCCTCAGTTAATGGACTCCATTTTTTCTGTCCAGTATGAGGCAAGGTCCTCAGCTGAGAAGGTTGGGGGAAAGGGTACCATGGGATTCTTGAGAGACAGGAAAGTTTGGAACAGCTACTGTGGAGGGTGGAATACTTGAATTGATTGGTGAGGGGAAAATGCTTGCCTTGGTGCAGCAGATAACATAAATTTGTAGTGGATAACATAAATTTTGTAGTTAGCAGTTTCATGATTTCCTCCTAACTCCATTCTGATGTCTTATTCGTCTTTGTAACCCCTTCAGTGCTTAAAAACAAAACAAAACAAAAACAAAAAAAATGCCTTGTACATAGTAAGCATTCAGTGAATTAACTGAATTGAAATATCTGTTACTATTTCAATTCTGTTTTAAAAAATTCTATTCTAGAAATAATGCACGTAAACAAATCCACTTTTTTTGTGTTTTCCTTCTTTAAGGAGGAGAGTTTGCTTATAGATTGTTTAATTCAGTAATAAAGGCAGAGGGGAGTACTAGATAGAGAGAGCTGTCCTTGGAGTCAGGAAGACTTGGGTACAAGTCCTACTTCTAACACATACTGTGGTTGCTTGACCCTGGTCAAATGTCACAAAATCCCTCGGTGATCTAGGCACCTCTCAAAGACTATAAATGGCAAAGACATCACCAGCTAACATTGAAAAGGGGAGTTCCTCCTTTTAGAGTTCCTGTTATCAGTGAAACCACAAGTCTTGTCCATATCTCCTGTCCCTATAATTCATTAATGGATTTAATTTTAACAAGAACTGTAGTTACAAAATAATAAATATGGCAAGATTTTTAGTGTGTAATCAAATTAGATTCTAGGAAGATCATTAAAACCATCATAACTTGATTCCCTCTCAGAAAGGGTAAAAAGAAACAAGTTTATGAGTGTATGTTGAACTCAGCAGAGATGAACCTTTATAACAAAGGATTAGAAGAAAATGTCATCCATCATTCTGACTTTCGTTAGAAATAGTGTTTTTCTTTCCAAGTAGCTCACATATTTAGTAATTAAATTATTAAGCTAGATTTTTAATAGGTTTAGCCAAAATATTTTATATGAAAATACCATTTCAATTGTTAATGAGAATCATTTTAGGAGTATAAAAATGTCAACGATTTATTAACAGAATTGGATTATATTACGAGGTATATCATGATATATAAAAGCCAGTTTTCCACCAAGCTATGGCTTTAAGTGTGATGGAAATTAATATTTTGGCTTCTTTTCCGTTACACTGAAAACTACTATGTACTAAAACTTTTGTTTTCATGTAATAAGCTTTTTTATTTATTTAAACATTTATAAAGGAACTTCATAACAAAAAAAAGATTAATTAAAAAATGTTGACTCCTTCTCATTAAGGAATCCTAAATGTATTTTCTTTGACTCAGTAGACAAAGCTTTAAACATTTGTGGCATTGTGAACTGATTATTTTAAGCCCTAAAATAGTTAGAAATAATGATATCCGTTTGGAAAAGACAACCTTAGTGTACTGAAATTGCTAATGTATAAATGGGGGAAAGTTGATTTTATGCTCTCTATTTATTCTCATGATTCCACTATTAAAAGAAGAGTCCTTAACATGTTTGAAAAGTGTAAAGTTCATTATTAGAAAATCTGGTATCCATTTATGGAGCAGGAATTATTTATAATGTCTATGAGAGCAAACAGATTCACATAAGAATGAGTACTGCTTTCAGATCTGTACTGAAGTGTGCTGAAAAACATGTATATGGGAACTGTGATAATGAGCAGTACAGTAGAGAGAGGTGATTTATGATACCTGTTTTTGACAGCTATAGTGCAGAGATTCCCTGGGTATCTGATCACTGCATTAGCATGCTGACAGCTCAGCATTTAGGACATTATGGTAATTTATCCTGCATATGCTGTCACCTGCACTGTCAGAGTTTCTTTTTAATGATGGTATAACTATTTTGTTTGTTTGTACTGCATTCTTTTCATTTGGCTAATGCCTTCTCATTAGATTGAACCTAGTAAATGAGAGTAATTAAGTGCTTCCTATAGCTCAGATGCAATGATTAAGTTGCAGAGCTGCTACTGATTATGTTTTGTCATTTATCTCTATTAATCTGAGAATAATCCAGATGATAAACACATGTAATTTTTTGCTAATGTTCAATAGATGAAATTTATAGTTTCTCAGTGGAGCCAAGCAGTAAGTGTATATTCATATATAAATAGTAAGGTGTGTGTGTATCTCTGTTTTAAATAAACATACAATTATCAATACAAGTAAGGTGAAAGATATTTGTAAACATCTCATGGAATGCAGTGACTTCAGAATCTTGAAATGTGTGTCTTTAATACAGAAGAAGCTTAAATCTTCAAAATGGTTTAGTTGTTTTCTTTAGCCTTTTGGATTGATTTGGTTTCCTTTTTAAAATTTTCTTTGGAACATCTGCATAGAAGTGACATCTTTTTCATTGAATGTATTGGAAGTTCTTTTTGTCAATCTCATAGCTTTTCATCCATTTCTTTAAATAAGTAGTCCCAAAATATTATCATTGATGAGAATTCCAGATGAAAACAAATTTTACTAAAATTTTTAAGTAAAATGGTTCATTGAATTTACCAAGTTTCCTGCCTGCCATCTTAAAACTCGTGGAACTCGGAAAAACTGTGGGCAATTCTGGGTAAATATGTCCTCTTTCTAACAATGTTTACATAAGAAAATAGATAATTTGCAGAACTGCAACTAATGTATCTATTACAAATAATTCATCATGCCTGCTTTTTAAACACCTAATTTCAAACTAGCAAAATAAAAATAAATACCAATCAAATAATAAATAATGTATATTATAATATCTTAAAAGGCAAATTAACGTTTCATTCTTTTCACAACAGTTTATGCCAAATTACCTAATGTAGTTAATTTTCATATACTAAGTGAAACTGCTGTGGATGTTTATTTACAAGAAGTTACATCCCTCTGCACCTATTTCTTAATGATGGCATGGTAACACAGAAGTGCAAATATACGCACATATATGTATGTGTGTGTGTATACATACACATACACACAACTCAAAAGAACATGGGTAAAAAGTGAATGAAATAAATCAACTTTGAAGTTGTTTAGATAAGAATTGTTTTTATTTAGAACTTGTTTTATGTTCATGGCATGACTCCTGGTTATGTGCTTATTAGAACATGTTTAAATCTGTCTTGGTGTTTTATTTTTGTAAGACAGAGCTATTTGTGCCTCTTTTCTTTTCATATTTGGGCTATATGCAGGGATTTGTATTTTAAAGAGAAGACTCCTCTAAAATTAAAATTGAAAAAATTATTAAAAATGAGATTAGTTACCCTTAGCTGCATGTTGTAGAGATTAGTTATTTTAAAAGAAATTATTATATATTAAAAATCAAGACTTGTTTAATAAATACAAAGTAGGCTAAATTTAAATATGCTCATTCTTTTAAAATTGACAGTACTTCTTCTGAATAGTGTTCCCTGTTCTCAAGCAACCTTCAGCCATGAAAATGGTTTGAATCCAGAAGTTACAAGGCTTAACTGAGGATAACATGAATATTAAAATTTTTATTAGCTTATCCATATTTATTCACAGGTTTTTATTCTCTGTATTTCAGTGTATTTAAACTTGTAGCCAGTACAGCCACAAATGAAAAACTAAAAATTTGACATATCTTGCTTACCCAGAAAAACTAGAGAGCATGTATACCAAGGGATATATTTTTTTAAAAAAACATTGAAAATTTTAGATATCTATGCTGATAGGCAACATTGGCTTAAAACTACTACTGAAAATCAAAAACTTTGGATTACAATTTAGCCACTGTTCCTCCATAGTTCAGTTTTCCCACCAAAGTATTTTTCTTATTTTTTTTTCCGCTCAAGGAAATATTACGGTAAATAATCATGAGAATAAACCTCTGAAATGCTATCTGTATTAAATAATAACATCAGAAACAAAAAGAAGACACTAAAAAAAAGTTGTAACAGGTTCACCCTGATTGTGAACTGTCTTTTTAAAGACATCTGAAAATTTTAGATAATGCATTAGAATGGAATGTTTACTATTTCAGTAGATCTTATGCTGGATAATAGGTAAGAAAGACAGTTTTTATGACTTGGAGCTTAAAGAATCTTTTGAAAATTAGGTATTTGTTTCATTTCTTTTTGCTTTTGTATAAAGCTGATTTCCCAATCTCTTTTCCACACAACAATCCTTTTTACAATAAAATTCCCTCTTTCAGTTAAGAAAAACATTAGCAGCCATGATTTATATGGGAATTTTAGGCCTAGATAGTTATACCTTCATATGTTATTCACAATAACAATAATTATTATTATGGAGGGAAAAGAAGCGGAGTTGGGGGAGGCAGGAATATTTTTTCTCCTCTTGGTCAGTCCAGAGAAGTAATTTAAAATACTGTATATTGAATTCTTTGATCATTTCTCCTGGGTGGATCAGGACAGCCGCCGAAGCTGCCAGCGATTGCTGCTGGGCTCCCCTTGCCGTGCGACTGGTAAATGAAGCACAAGCAGCCTCACCAAACTACATGACTAATGACAACCTCCAGTGGCTCTTGCAATCAAAGATTAATTTGCTTTATCAAGTTTAAAGAATACTGGGCGATAAATCATGTCAAAAAGAAATCATCAGTCAAAGGCTGATGTTCCTTTCTACATGAGAGGACAGGTGCTATGGAGGATTCATTTGCCATATATAGTTAATTTTGTTCTCACACAGTTATGTTAGTCTTAATTTCGGTTTAGTTTCTGCCTAGCGTTAAGATCAAAAAATATCCTGTCTAAAGTAGGTTTGTAAATTATAGTTATAAAGCCCTAAATTATATTGTTTTAAGGAATGTAAACTTGGACACTAAATAAAATTATTTCACTTCAATTTTTATAATCACATATTTTAAATTTTAAATTCTTATTTTATTATTAGTAACCACTTATTTTGTTAGTCTGAGTTATGCTATGCCAATGAAATAAAATTATTTTCTACATATTTTTTCAGTTCCACAAATAATATATTCAAGGAATATTCCTACTTTGAAGGGCAGTATATAGTCTGATATAAGCTAGCTTCTTTTTTTACCAGAGTGCCTTTACTTGGTTTCTTTTTACCTCTTCCATAGAAATTACCAAGCACTTCACTGTAACCCCGTCCTCAGTGGACAGAGTTCCACATCCATCCACTTTGAATGAGATTGTTTTAAGTCGGGTACTTTTGACACTCTGAGTAACTAAACGCATTGTCCAAAGATCAGCCTTTAGCATGTGTTACACTGCAGTCGCTCCTGTTAGAGGAGAGATAAAGCAAGGCTTTTCCTGCACGGATTCTCTCGTTTGCAGAGCTGAACAAGACGTGTTTGTGCATATTCATGAGACCGTGGATCTGGAACTGGAAGGAACCTCACTGGCCTTCTAGTCCAAACCACTTACTTCAGTCCAGGGAGGCTCAGGGACTTAGATAGCTTATATGTCTTTGAAACTGATTTTATAGGAGAATATGATCAGTTTACTCATTTTCAAATGTAGTTGTTGGACTAAATTATCTTTAAGGTTCCTGACAGCTCTGTGATTCACTCTGAGGTATATAACCAGTGTTATATTTCATTTAGACATACCTAATAATCTGCTGAAATAATACACTTGATAACAGTTTCTATAATGACTTCTTAAGTCACTTTTTGTAGTAGATACTATTTATAGTGGAAAGAATTTTGTTAGGACAATTAAATAAGATAATTCATGTGAAAATGCCTTGTAACCTTACTCTTATCAATGCAGGTACCCTATCTGAAAAATGCAGCCCATCTAACTGGTACAACTCCTGTCCATGTCCACCTATAAATTCTCCCTCAAGGAACCTCCTGATGTGCCAGGGTCACTTCTTAGATGTCTGCCGTTTCATGGATACATATGGGTTATTCCTTGTTTTTACCCCGTGATTAGTTCACTTTCTTTTCCAGTAATATATTTCTCTGATGACAATCACTTCTCTTGAACTCTAATATGGTAATCTGTTGCAGCCTCCTTCTGTCCACCTTACACCCCTTCACTGTTTTTTGGGTGACATTCACCTTAATTCTTTAGGAACTATTTTATTCCACGATTACAGTATTATGCTAATTGCATCATGCCCGAAAACATCACAGAGCCTCCTAAATTGTCACTCAAAAGGGTTCAACCTAAGTATCCACTTTGGAAAACATAAGCAGATAAAAAATATCCATTATACCAACTTTGATATGTAATTGGATTGACAACCCCTAGAATGAGTCCATTAATACGTATATCTTGGACAGACCAGAAGTAAATAACAGAAGGAAAGTAGGCTGGAAACTGCAGTGCTTTTCATGACCCTAGGTCCAGTTTTTAACTACAGTATTCTTACATGGTACTCTTATCATGTGATCATCTCCCAAGGGAAAGAAAAATTCCAACTTCTGGCCACATGGTTAATTCTGGGAGGTAGGCTGCCTGCTATGGTAGGGCCCTAGCCAGAGTGTGATATTAAGAGTGATTATAGGGTTCTAAAAGAGAGAATGAAGAAAGATAAGCCTAGGAGTTCTTTTCAATCCTTTGAAAGAAAGGCATGGAGAAGGAGACCGTACAGGAATAGGGATTTGTTTCATCTACAAAGTGATCTCCCAGATCAAAGGTCCTTTGAATCAACATGAGATCATCTTTCAAAGACTTGGAAGAGTATTTCCCTGTACCCAGACTGGATAACTTAGACAGAATTTATAGTAGGGTAGCTTTCTCAAGAAGCAACAAAACCAAAAGTTTAATATTAATTTGATAAATTTTAATGAGCTTACAATTTACTTGTAAATCACTTTAAAGCTTGCAAAACATTTTACAGCATCTTCATTTGGGCCATACAGCTATGAGATAAGTGTTATTATTATCTCCATTTTGCAGGTAAGGAAACTGAGTCTTAGAAATGTTAAGTGATTTACCCATGCTTATGCAATACCAGTGCTCTTTCCACTGTCTGCCAAGGCTATAAGAACTCAGAAACTGTAACAACCTTTCAATGATGCATTCACAATCAAGAGTTTTCAATTCTAGAAAGTCTGTCCTTCATTATATGAAAATGATACTAAAGGCTCACCAACAATAGGGTATATATTTTAATTCATTTCTCCAGTAGCAGTAAGAGATTTATACTGAAATAGATATACTCTTTGGTTAAATTCTCTGTGATCAAGACCAAGACTACCAGCTAGGGCATAATCTCTTCATGAAACGGGTTGGTTTGTTTTTCTTTCCTCAGGACAAAATCAGCCACCTTGTAAAAATCATATCTGTAATTTTGATCACATTAACATTGTGCTCCCAAAAGCTAGCTATCTTTCCCTCCTAGGTGCATGAACAGGAACTTTGAAGGTGTGAATTTAAATTTCTAGCCAAAGGCAGTATTAGGGATGTCACTGGGGATCTACATGTATGATCAAAAGAGAAAGTGGTTTGGTCACTAGCCTGTATGTTCTGATGTTGTCCTCAGGGTGTTAGGAAGACTTGCAGAGTGCTTCCAGTATTTTGACTAGATCCCCATGAACTTATGGGGCGGCCATGAACAAACATCACACAGGATGAGCAGGCATTTTTAGAAGAAATAACTATATCCACTGGTATATTGGAGTGTGATTGCAAAAGTTTGGTTTTTTAATGTTCATTTTATTTTTCAGATGCAACTTTTATACTTGAAACTGGTGAGTGTTACAAATAACTCAACTATATTTAGACATCTACTTTCTGTAGATGGATGCCTACATGGCTTTAGCCTATTTAAAAAAAAAACACACACACACAATTTAGTGAACTAGATTTTATTTATTTAATTTAAAAGCATTTCTCCAACAACCAATAGATACAAATGCAGCATATAGGCCATCCTGTACTCACACCACATGACCAGCCTTTCTTCTCTATTAGTAATGAATGTGTAATATAGTTCATTGAGTTTTAATCTTGTTAACCATAGAAATGGGTGTGTGTGTGTGTGTGTGTGTGTGTGTGTGTGAAATACCTGTGCACACAAAATGTAGGAAGATGTGGTCCTTAATTTTTTTTCTCATAAAAAGGAAAATAAGATAAATGCTCTTGTTTCCATTACCTGTCTTCCTTCTTCTTGACATATTAAAATAGTAGGTTAAATCATCAGATCTTGGATCTGGGAAAGAACTTGGATATCATCTAATTCAGAGCTGTCATTTTACAGACGAGGACAGTCAGATCCAAAGGGATGAAATGGGTTGCCTATGGTCAAACATCTGGTTAGTTTTAGAATTAGAATCCAGCTCTCCTGCCAAATAGCCCAGTGTTCTTTTCACAGAGGAAATGATTCAGAAATGCTTAAAGTACCAGCCTACTAATCAAAATTTCCAAGAGCATAAGGTTCCTATTTTTCGGTCCCAATGCTAGAACAGTGCTTTGGCTTCTTTCTCTGAAGTGTGTCAGGAACCCAGAGTTCCCTTGAAACCAACTGTGCCCTTTGATATCCAGCCTCTGGTATGTCCTCTTGGTTTGTAAGAAAAAATGTTTGCACTTTATAACTTTTCTGGCACAGCAGAATATAGATTGGGTTTGGAGAACCTGTTAATACAGGGTGTTTGACCCTCCTTGAAATCCCTTTTTATGTTTTGTTTCACTTGATGTGACACCATGACTTACTGTGAGACAGGATAATTTGTAGTTCCTTTTGTCACCATCTTCTTTGGATGTCATAGACCATGGAGTGCTCAGAGTTGGCTTAGAGAAACTGAGAATAGGAAGGACATATGATTTTTAGACCATTATTTCTCCCGAGTATTCTCACTTGTGATAGATTTTGACTCCAGGCGTAGAGATGTGTTGAGAAGCAGCCTTTCGGGAGAATGGTTTTATGTCTCACTTGACTTGTTTTATGACTAAATATAGTATTAAGTGATTTGTACGGTGCTTACGTGATATTAAAAATAAAGGCCTATTCTTTATCAGAAGGTGCTTATCACATATTTTGTGGGCTGTAACATTAAGCAGCATTGCTACCCAGTGCTAAAAGTTGGGCAAGATTTTTCATCTTGAATTATTTCAATTAGTAGCTTTAGCAATGGCTCTTGAGAGACCTCCAAACTAAGGTGTGAGTTTACTGAAAGTTCTGCCTCTAAGGAATTTATAGGCACTGCTTCCTGCTCCACTTCCCTACACGTGGCCGTCACTTTACTTAAGTCAACTTCACCATCTCCTTTCTGGAAGTCTATTCAACTTTACTAGGACAAAATCCTTCTTCATCTCAGCTATATTTTGTCCCCTGCAACACAGTGCCTCTCAAATTTAAAAAGAGAATCTAAGTGCTTTCCTCATACCACCCCTATAAGGAGTAAGTATTTTCTAGACTTTGCAGAGGAAGAAACTGAGCTCAGAGAGGTAAAGGATGTTGCTCCAGATCACATAGCTAATAAGTACTATACTTCAGGTACATTAAGAATTAAATACTCTTTAAAATTATTATAATTTAATAATCATCAAAAAGTATAATCAGATATACATAAGAGATGAAATTTTATATAAACCCTTAACATTTAGCAAAATAGAACCAAATGAATTATCTGTTAATCAAAACAATTCATTCACTCTGTGTCCCTTTCCAAGTCTGTCTTAAATTGTGCTAACTTTGACTTGGTTTTCATCTATTCAAATACTCTTATATATAAATGTGTGTATATAGTTGTAGTCACATATACAGTTCTAGTTCTGCTGATCTCGCTTTGTATTACTTTGTATAAATCTTTCCATGTTCGCTTATATTCTTCATATTTATAATTTTTATGGCACCTTCAGTTTCCATTCCATATATGTATATATACCATAATTTATTCAGCAATTGTACATATCAATTATTTCTTGTTGAGGACTATTGTTAAAAAGGTTGTTGTGAATATTTTTATGCATCTAGGTCTTTTTTTTCTTTTCATGATATTTATAAGCTATAAAGTCTTATTAATGGAATCATTGGGTCAAAAAGCATGGTTGGTTTTATGATTGTTATTATATATTGCTATATCATTCAACAAGTGTTTTTACCAGTCTACAAACCCATTAGTGTCCCTGTTACCACACATCTCTAACAATTACTCTTTTCATTTCTGTAGTTTCTTATTTATCTTTTAAATGAATTTATCACATTTTAATAGTGGGATATTTATATGTTATAGTATTGCTGATTTTAAGCTATTTTTCTTATGACTTGCAGGCTTTTCCTTTATTAATTTTGTTACAAAATTATTAAATGCCTTTCATTATGTTTTAAATATCCTCATTTTGTAAATGTTGAAAACTATCTTTACATGTAATTGAGGAAAACAAATACTATTAAGTGTTTAAAAAAAAAAAAAGACAATGATCTAAGACAATTCCAAAGAACCCATAATTTAAAAAAATGCTATCCAACTTCTGAGAGAGAACTGATGAACTTTGAATGCAGATTGAAGCATTATTTTTTTCATCTTTTTTTTTTTGCTTTTGCTTATTTTTTGTAATGTGACTAATATGGAAATATGTTTTGCATGGCTTCACATGTCTAATTTATGTCAAATTGCTTTCTTTCTCAATGGGTTGAGGATGGGGTGGGAGGGAGGCAGAGAATTTGAAACTCAAGATTTTTTTAATGAATGCTAAAAATAAATAAAGTTAAAATTAAATACATATCTTCATTTTGTCTAGAACGTTTTCACATAGCAAAATGTCCTTGTTTGTCTCTTTTAATGCTTTTTTAATTTGAATTCAGCTTTGACATGTGCTACTCCCACTTTTATGATTAGAACCCATTTTCAGTATGAATCTATTTAAATTGTTCTGGATTAAATGCCTTTCTTGTAAACAATATTTTTCAATTTTGTTCTTTAATCTATTTTGACTCTTTCATTTTATTGGAGAGACCATTCTATTTACATTTTTTGTTGTGATTGTTAGATTGGTATTTTGTTTAATCCTCTAGCAAAAGGGAATACGCTTTCTTATTTTTGTTTGTTACTAGCAAAACACTAGCAAAAATTGCTCTAAACAAATCTCCTATACTATATCAATAAATATGTAAGTTTCTTTAACATGAACTTCCTCATTATTAATAGCAAGAGCTTTGCTTTGGGATTACCCCACCCCTTCAACTTCAAGATCCCAAAGGGCAGCCTAAGAACTGAAAGGAAACAGGCACTGCTCTCTGAGTCCCACTGCATGCTCCTTCTCAGCTAGATATTGACCAATCCTATCTCTTCCTCCTCCAGAGGTAGCTCAGAGCTCTACTACACTCCAGCTCTTGGGCCAACAGCCTCATTCCCAACAGTCATTGTTCAAGAAGATGATCACTCAAACTGCTTGGGTGAGCCGGGAGTTACCAGCTGCATTCTTTCTGTAAAGACAGTAGATGCCCTAATCCTTATCATCAGCCTTACCATTGCTTCCTAAGGTACATTGGGCCTTACTATCTTCCCTGCCACTATGCGCCCTGGGCCCCCAAGCATTGCCAACTGACCTGTCATTGTCCCCTAAGGATTCTCAGGTTTTGTCATCCATTCTGTTGCTATGCCCTAAGGAAAGAAATAAGCAATCCTGTAAGCAATAGGGAGCCACTGGAGTTTATTGAGTTAGGAGAGAGGGGACCTGCACTTTAGGAAAATCACTTTTAGTGGCCAAATGGAGTATAGGTTGGAGTCGGGAGAGACTTGAGGCAGACAGACCTGCCAGCAGGCTATTCTAGTCCAGGCATGAGGTGATAAAGACTTGCACTAGAAAAGTGGCAGTACTAAAGGAGAGAAAAGGGCTTATTCCAGAGCTATTGCAAAAAGCTGTGAAATTGGCAGCCTTAGCAACAGATTGAGGGGGAAAGAGAGCAGGGGAGGAAGAAATAGTGAACAGTCCAGAATGACTCTTAGGTTGTGAGCCTGAAGGACTGAGAGGATGGTGTTGCCCTCTACTGTAGTGGGGAAGGTTTTAGGGGATAAGATAATGAGTTCTGTTTTGGACATAATGAGTTTAAAACGTCTAATGAACATCTAGTTTGAGATGTCTGAAAGGCATTTAGAGATGGGAGATTGAAAATCAGTGGAGAGTTTGGGGTAGGAAAGGTAGATTTGAGAATCATCAGCATGGAGATGTAATTGAATCCATGGGAACTGATGAGATCCCCAAGTGAAGTAGTATAGAGGGAGAAGAGGGCCCAGGATAGCACTCTGAGGGACACTTACCATTAGAGGGCATGATTTGGAGAAGAATCCAGCAAAGGAGATAGAGAAGGAGCAGTCAAATAAGTAGGAGGAGAACCAGGAGTTAGTGATATCCCAAAAAATCTTCCCCCCAATTTCTTTTACCCCTTTGCTAGCATAGTGCTTTGTGCATAGTAAGTGCTTAACAAATGCTTGTTAATTAATTGATTTTTCTGAAACACCCTCTAAAATTTAGTGATCTAAGCAATCCAGGGCTTTAAAGCTATTCACTGTGTTAGCAACTGGTTTATCTTGACTTGAGAAGTATGAATTTTTTCAGTACTTATCTTTTTGGCTAGGAGATTTGACTTTGTTCAAAGACTTCTTGAAGTATACCTGCCTTTCCTAATGTTTCAGGATCTGAATATTTGTCAGTCATCCATCTCTTGCCTTCAAAAAACATACTGAGTTTTTCTGGGTAGAAGATTCTGGATTCATGGCCCATGCTTCTTAATTTTATATATGTTGGACTCCACTTTGCCTTATTCTGTCTGCTGTCTTCCTGCTATTTCTTCTTAAGTGATTTCTGTGTTCTGGTAGTTTGTAGTATTTTTCCCATATTGTTATATTAAAACTGTGCTATATTGTGAATAGACAAAATGAGTCTTCAGTTCTTCATTAGAGTCTTAATGGGTAATTTCTATGTATAGTTAATTGCCACTTTTTTTTCTAATTCTGGAAAGGTTTCTTTGATTATTTCCCAGAATTAAATATTAATTTTCTTTTCTTTTTCAACATTTAGATTGTTGTTATGATCCATTGTCCAGGTCTGTCACTTGCGTCTCCATGATTCTTCATTGTTTATAGGTTATTCTTTAAAAAGTGTTTTTAGTTGTTCTGTATTGTGTGCTATTGGGTTAGAACTGTTGTTCATTGTTTCTATGGACTTTTAAAAAAGTTTTTATATTATCTTTATAGTGGTTATTTTCATTAACTCTTCATGATCTTTTTAAAGCATCTTTTCCTTCTAGTATAAGAAGATACAGGTTTGACTCTGATACCTAACTAGTAGTATGACTGTTACAAGTCATCCGAGTTTTCTCCTCTGTAGACTGGGATGATAATAATACAAATACCACCATCTCAGAGAATTATTGTGATGAAAGTGGTTTATAAACTAGTTATTACATAATTCTTGTTAATAATAGTAGTATTATTACTATGGCGCTGTAATCATAGATGATAGTTTTTTTAGAGTTAGAAGAGACCTCAGATATCACCTATTCCTCATTCTACAGATTAAGAGACTGAGGCCCGGAGCAGTCAAGATATAGAGTCCAGATTCATACTAAGTTTTCTGATTCCAGATCCAAAATTAATTCCATGATATCACTTATGTTAAAAAAAAGTTCTATAGGAAAATGCATTCATATTTCTAACTTTACAGCTGTCTCAAAATAAATCAATCAATAAACATTGTTTAATAATAAGTAACATTTACATAGCACTTACTTTGTGCCAGGCTCTGTGCTAAGCACTTTACAATTATTATCTTATTTGATCCTCTCAGCATCCCTATGAGGTAAATGCTATTATTTTCGCTATTTCATATAAGAGGAAACTTAAGGCAAACAGAGGTTAAATGACTTGCCCAATGTCACATAGCTGGTCAGAGGTTGGATTTGAACTCAGGTCTTCCTGACTCCAGGCCTGGCGTTCTTATCCACTAGACCATGCAGCTATTTCAAAGCACCTGCTATGTGCTAGGCACTGTGCTAAGTACTCGGGATACAAAAATAGCAAAAAATTGTCCCTGCTGTCAAGGAGTTTATAATCCAGTGGAGGACACCATACAACATTGGGGAATCAGCTTTTCATGGATCAATGGAAATGAAGACTTCTCCAGATTCAGACTATTGAGGGTAGTGCCCATGGCCTAGAAAACAAGCTTCCAGTAGCCTATGAACTAAGATTTGAGGGATGTGTAGGATAAAAGTGAGGAGTTGTAGAAAGCTGTGATGTATTATTCATGTAATCACCTCTTAGACATTTTTAAGTCCTTCACTAACCACCATCCCTTCCTTTATGTTTTTTTTTTCCCTGAGAGCCTCAGGGATTAGCCAACTTGTTTCCTTTTCCACATATTTTTGTTCTTGGAAACTCCAACTAACCAAGGTCAGGAACACTGGAAGTCAAAATTAGAAGGAGTAGAGAAAGTAACTCTGGCTACTAAGACTGACAAGCTAGAAGAGAACAGGCCTAGAGAGGCATTTGACCAACTTGGAAGTATTAATTCCCTACCTTCACTTTGTGGTATCTCATTCTCCAGGCTGATCCTAGCCTAAAAATTAAACCCTGTTCCTTTGAAGAATCAGATGTCATTTCAGACAACACAGCATCTACTAATACTTCTTGATTCTGTAGTATTTAACATAAATATTGATTTAATTATCAAATTTAGTAGAAAGAGATGTCAGCAAAATATGCTAAAATTTGCATCAAGTGTCCTCATCTTGCAGCTGTATGGCTTTGGTTTTCACGTGTCTTTCCTCCTGTAATGAGAGTTGTCATGTGCCTAAAATTGTTTTTTCTAAAATGCCCACAAACCAGTGTTTTGGATCACAATCGAGATGCAGCTTCTTAAGGAGCTTAGTACACATGGATTATTGCTGTGTGTGAAATATAATTAATTTCATATGTTCCACCCCCAGGAGAGTACTATCTCAGATTGCTAACACTAGACCAACTAGAAATGATGAACAAATTCATTGATTCATAGCTACATTAAATGTTAGAATGAGTAAAGACCCTAAATCAGTCACTCATCAGTAGGCATTTATTAAATACCTACTAGTACTAGGCACTGGCCACACAAAAACAAAAATGAAATAGGCTCTATGCTCAAGGATCTTACATTCTATTAAGGTAGATAACATGTGAATCTAGCTCAGTCTCCAAATTATACAAATGAGGAAACTGAATCCCACAAAGGTTGATAATTTTCCTGAGGTGTACTGTATCACAACTGTGATATATTCTGGATGAAAACTCTGTTTCTTTTCTTATCTGCTTAGTGGTGTTGTTGTTATTTTAGTCTTTAAACTTTATTTTCAGCGTGCTCCTAAATTATACTGTAACATCCTTTGAGATCACTCTAGCTTTGACTGAGAAGAAAGAGAAATTGAAAATGACAACTTTTATGAGAGTTAATACAGTGTAGGCTTTACTTCTGTGAGTGACTAAGATTCTTTGCTATTTAAATCCCATCCTATTCAGGGAACTAATTGTTTTGTGATTATTTCTTTTCTTTATACATAAACTGTACATAATGAAATCTGGTGGCATGCTCTGAATTCTACCCATGTTCAAAACTGTCACTGGTTTAGGTATTTTTTTTTAAAAAGCAAAATCAATCAGTCAAACATTTATTAAGCATCTACTATATGCCAGGCACTGTACTAAGCTCTGGAAGATAAAAGGTAAACATAATCCATTGTGTTAATTTTGAGAAAAGCTAATTTTCCATCTTTCCATGATTACAAATATGGGAGAAATGAGCAAAGTAGAACAGCAGCTCCTGTGAAGGCGTCCCATTCAAAAATACAGAGCTCTTCTCAATATGTTTTTGGTTTTTAGTTTGGTGATTTACATCCTACAAATTACATAAATGTATCACATGAACATCAAGAAAACAGATGTTGGGGGGCTTGGGGTGGGTAAAAGGCAGCAGTGTTGGCAAACTGGCAAACTCATGTTTTGATAACCACCTGCTTTGTATTTAGACCATCTGAACCATCTGCTTTTATATTCTGTTTATCCACTGTCAGCCATTTCATAGCTTTAAAAGTACTTGGGAATTTTTCACAGTTAGCTAGGAATCCATTTCACTTTTAATAAGCTTGTGCTTTTAGGGTATCCCCATTCAATCATCAAGAGAATTGTTGTTTTTTAATTTAGGTGCAGTATGTGATATGTTATGTAAATTAAAATGCTTTTTTTTCTTCCCAATTATTTATCTAAACATCAAAATTTAAATTGCTCAAATAGATACATGGCCATAGCAAAATACATTAACAACATGCATAATGATCAAATGTAAATGACATATTACTTTTTATTTGAAAAAAAAACACCATAAAAATTCACCATTCAATGTCACCTCCAAATAATTTTCTAGGCACTTAGAAAAGGTGTTTAGGTTTATATGTTTGGGTTATAAATGTTGTCTATATCAGAAGACATGATCCAATGATTAGGACATTGTCTTAAGTCAAATAGTCGGGGTCTAAAAGTTTTGATTCATTGTGAGTCTAGGAAAAGACCTTGAAATGAGAACTTTTTATTTATTATGATATATAAGACCCTTCTGAACTTCCTTAACTTTTATTGACCACTACAGATTCAGCTCAAGTGCCCCCTCTCATATGAGGCTCTTCCTGGTTCCCTCTGCTTCTCTTCTCCCAGCATTTATTAGTTGGGTACCCTAGCAGAATGCCAACTCTTGGACCACAAGTCCTTTTTTATTTTTGTCTTTGTCTTTCTATCTCCCACTGCCTAGCATTTAGTGAATTTAACTGAAAAGGAATTAATGGCCTTTTCTCTTCCACATTCCATCTTTTCAGGGTTTCTTTTGTGCATTATAACTTGAGAAGATAGAAGAAGATGACCTAATATTTTTTCAAGAGGTTCCCCCCACCAATCCTGCTTCTTTTTTGTATTATCTATTTTTACCACAATTGCCTGGGCCAGCAACATTCAGTGGCTAATGGATATTGTAGTTAAATTGAATGGCTATGTCATGGTTTGTTTAACCTTCATTGATAGCCAAAGATGTGGGAGGTGCTAGACAGAAGCTAAAGGTACGATAGACAGAGGCTCAGCTCCTTTGTTGTATTAATAGTCACAATCCATATTTACCCAGCAACTTTCCTAAAACTGACTATGCATCCTTTAATAGATAGACATGATTGACTAAAAACAAAAACTTTTCAGGCTGGAAAGATGAAGGATAAGAGGATAAATATAATTTATTGAACCATGAAACGTTAGAGCTAGAATCATCTTATTTCACAAATGAGGAAATAAGATGAAACAATATGTAACTTGACCAAAGTCAGTAAATTTTGAATTTGAATTCAATTCAACAAGCATTTATTAAGTAGTTAGCATGTGCAAAGTGCTATGTTGGGCATTAAGGACAGAAACAAAGATATGACAAACTCTGCTCTCAAGGAGCTTGTGCTTTAATGAGTGAAGAATCCAAATAATTGAGACACAAAAGAGATTGAAATAGGTTCCAAGGAAACAGTCAAAATGCTATGAGAAATTTGAGGAGGAAGAGATTATTTTCACCTGGGATCTGAGAAGTCTTTATTTTGTTTTGTTTTGGTTTTTTTTAATTTGTTTTTTGGTTTTTTTAGGCAATTGGGGCTAAGTGACTTGCCGAAGGTCACACAGCTAGTTAAGCATCAAGTGTTTGGTCTGAGGTCAGATTTGAACACAGGTCCTCCTGACTCCAGGCCAGTGCTCTATCCACTGACTGCGCCATCTAGCTGCCCCATAATTTAGTCTTATAGGAGACAGTGTGCTATAGTGTCCTGGAGAGCTGACCTTGAAGCCAGAAAGACTAGGTTTTAAGTCCTATATCTGATACACACTGGCTGTGTGACTCTGCGCAGGGCATTTAACCTCTCAATGCTTTAGTCAGTTATCATTCAAACAGACATTTCTTCAGTAACTTTCTATACACCAGGCCTTTTTTTTTTTTTTTAACTAGGCAGTGGGAGTATGTTACAAAGAATGAAACAATCCCTAGTCTCATAGAACTTACATTATGGTATGGAAGACACCATGGTTATGGAAGATAGTATGTTGTGTCTGACTCTTTGTGACCTCATGGACTATAGCAT
This sequence comes from Vombatus ursinus, assembly GCF_900497805.2. Lineage (NCBI taxonomy): Eukaryota > Metazoa > Chordata > Mammalia > Diprotodontia > Vombatidae > Vombatus > Vombatus ursinus. The sequence goes on along the minus strand of NW_020954641.1, from coordinate 9,025,947 downwards.
GCCAGGCCCTTCTGTCCTCCAGTCTTTCTTGAAGTCTGTCCAAGTGTACATTCATTGTTTTCATGACACTATCTATCCATCTCATCCTCTCTCGTCCCCTTTTCTTTTTGCCTTCAATCTTTCCTAGCATCAGGGTCTTTTCCAGTGAGATGCAGACAGCAAGTAGAAATATGCGTGTGTATGTGTGTATATATATATATATATGTATGTATGTATGTATATTTATAGCATAAATATTAAGTTAATAATTGCATATAAGCACAAACTAGTTAAATACAAGGCAGTTTGGGAGGAAGGGCACTAGCAGTTGGGAGGATCAAGAAAGGCCTCATCCAGAAGATGGTACATTTAAAGGAATAGAGGGCATGTTTGTAAGGTGGGAGAAAGGAAGGAGTAGAGGCAACTAGATGGCTCAGTGGACAGAGCACTGGGCCTAGAATCAGGAGATATGAGTTCGTATCTGGGCTGAGATACTTACCAGCTGTGTGACCCTGGGCTAGTCACTTAACCTCTGTTTGCCTTAATCCACTAGAGAAGGAAATGGCAAACCACTCCTGTGTCTTTGCCAAGAAGATCCCAGGGAAAGTATGGTCCATGGAGTCACAAAGAGTAGCACACAACTGGACAGCAACGAAGGAAGGAATATATTCCAGGCATGGAGGATGGCCAGTACAAAGACAGGAGATGGAGTGTCATGTGTGAGGAACAGATAGATCAGTTTTGCTGAACCACAGAATGTAGGAGAAGGAGTAATGGCTTCTGAGGTTGGAAAGATATTGGGGCCGGGTTTGAAGGGTTTTAACAATTAAGCAGAGGTGTTTATATTTCATCCTAGAAGCAATAGGAAGTTGATCGACTAAATGGCTCACATGGTCAGATCTGCACTTAAGGAAAATTACTTTGGCAGTAGTACTGCATAGGATAGACTTGCAATAATCCAAGTGAGAGATGATGAGGGTCTTCACTAAGGATGGTAACTGTGTGAGAGAAGGTGCCAGATGTGAGAGATAATGTGGATGTAAAAATGGCATGATTCAACCACTGATTAGACATGTGGGGTGAGAGTCAGGAGTCAAAGGAGAACCACCAAGGCCATGGACCTGGGAGAATGGTAGTGCTTTCAACAGAAAAAGGGATATTTGGAAGAGAGGAGGGTTGAACAGTTCTGTTTTTGTTACATTGAGTTTGAGATTTCTACAGGACATCCAATTTAAAATGTCTAGTAGGCAATTGGTGATACAGAACCAAAGCTCAGGAGAGAATAAGGATGGCTATGGATAGATGATAGGTAGATAAATGTCACTGTCTAGAGATGTAATTAAATGAGGTAAGACAAAACCTTCAGGAACTCCCACAGGGATGGGACATGAAATGGATGGTGAGTCAGAAAAGGAGAATGAAACAGAGCAGTTAGACAAGGAGGAAAATCTGGAGAGAATAGTGTTACAATAGTGTTTCAAAAACCTAGAGAAGAGAGAATATCCAGGAGAAAAGGGTGGTCAGCCATTTCAAATTCAACAAATACATCAAGAAGGATAAAGACTAAGAAAATACCATCAGAATTGGCAGTTAACTTTGGAGAGAGCTATTTCAGTTGAGTGATTAGGTTACTATCTGTTGTAAAGATAATATTGCCACCTGGGATTGTTCGAAATATTAGGTCCAATCCCTATTCCTATCCCTAGTCTTATATTTCTAATATATTCCACTATTGTTATCTAGCAGAATTCTGGATCCAGTCCTTTATTGAGAAGGATTCTACAGATATAATTATTAGTTAATTCATTGGCTGAATTGAGTGGGTGGTAATGATCAAATTGACATATGCCCATCTCCTCCAGAAATTTATCTCTCCCTTTAATCATATACTCTGTATTCTCTCATCTCTTTCATACCCTTTCTCTTTTCTTGCCCCCTACCAACATTCCCAGATTTTCCCCATTCTTAAAAAGTTGTCATCTGACCCTGCTATCTCAAGTTACATATTATCCTGTATCTTTTTTTCCTTTTGCTTTCAAACTCTAGAAAAAGCTATATATATGCTATCTCCACCTTTTCACCTCCCACATAATTATGATCTCTTTGCAGTCTGTCTTCTGATCCTCTTTTGCAGAGGTAGCTCAATACAGTGGAAAAAGCCATGGTTCTCAAGCCAGAGGAACTGGGTTCCAACCTCATCTTTTATGCTTACTAGCTGGGGGTCCTTGGGCAAGTCGCTTAACCTCCTTAAGCTATAGTTTTCTTATCTGTAAGATGAAGGCATCATATCAAGCAGTCTACGAGGTCTCATCTAAATCTAAACCTATGATCCTATGGAATTATTCTCTCCAAGGTTACTAGCAGTCTCCTAACTGCTAAAAAAAAAAAACCAATGACCTTTTCTCCGTCCTCATTCTTCTTGGCCTCTGAAGCTTTTGACATTGTTGACCACAACATGGTAGACATTCTTTGCTCCCCAGGTTTCTAAGTCAATGTGCTCTCCTGGTTCTTCCTTTGTATTCCTGGATGGTAATAAAGCAGTCAGTAGAGATGCCATATGAAGACCCCAATCATCTCACTTAAGTAAGTACCAAACCTTAAGACAAGGGCTAAAAATCAGGACATAACAGTGTGAATGAGAATGTAATTCAGGAAGAATTAGTAAAAATTGTTTTTCCGCTAGTTAAAGCAGAGATACGTAGGTCCAGAACAACACAGTGCCAATGGTTTTTTCTCATAAGCATATAATACACTCATAAATAAGTATATTTACATAAGCAACAGAGTAGAGAAGAAGTGGAGGTGATCCAGAACTAGGACCTAGGCATTTGGAGCAAAGGAGGCCAGCAGAGTTCATTTTCATTTAATTTCTTCTTTTTTCAGTCCCTCCCTTTGTCACCTCATCTATTCTCCAGAAGTCTCTTTTCTTCCTAAGACACTAAAGGAGTTTTTTTTCTTAATTCTAGCCTTCAACTTGATATGGGTAAATTACATATTTCCCTCTATCTTCTTCCTCCCCTCTCCCTTTTTAGGCACCCTCCCTTTCTGTAATTTAGTCACACACACACACACACACACACACACACACACACACACACTCACTTTTCAGCAGGATATTGTTAGGTTTCATCCACAGTGTATCCGTGATGTTCCATGTGTGTTCTCCACCATCACATCTATTTGACTTCTGTTTTCAACTGTTTCCTTTTGTGCATTTAGAAAGAAATCTCTTAATGATCTTTCCGTTGTTATTTTGTTGTTGCTGTCCTCGGTACTGTTGTCTAGAGTTTTTGAAAATCAAATAATTTCTTCAGGCCTAGTGTTCTTTCTAGGAATGTTTTGGGTACCTCTCTTTTTTATGGAACGTCCATCCTTTTTTCATTAATGGTTAGGCTCAAATTTATAGGTTAACTTGGGTTGCATCTTCAGCTCCTTTGCTCTATAGAACACATTATTTAATTTTCCTTCTGAATTTTCTGGTGGGTGCAGGATAGTCTTATGTTATTTGAATTTCCCCACTTTTGTATTTGAAAGTTTTTTTCCTGGTTGCTTGCAGAATTTGTTGTTTGTTACTGTAATTGTTAAACTTGAGCGCTCTGTGTCTTAAGTTTGTAGCATAGATTTTTTTTTTCTGAAGGAAATCTGTATATTCTTTCAATTGGTGTTTTGTTTTCTGTTCAGAAGTTCTAGGCAATTTTCTTGTATTATCTCTGGCATTGTGGTATTATGGGTTTTTTTGACTTGTGTTCTTCAGGCAGGAAGTCCTATAATCCTCAAGTTTCTTCTATATATCCTGTCATCAAGATCAACATAATTTGGTTGTATCATGTTTTCTTTTAATGTTATTGCTTTTTGTTTCTCCTCTTCCAGATTGACCTTCATTTCCATATATTTGCATTCCTAATCAGTAGTTCTCCCTTTTATTTATTTGGTGAAACTTGCCACTAGAGATCCAGGGTTTTTTTTTTTCTTTTCTACCAATTATTTTTGCCATGCAGGCCATAAATTCTACTTTCACAATGGTTTTTTTCTCTTTTAAACCATTCAGGAATATCCTGCTGTGGTTCCATACTATCTTGGGAATCCAAGTCACAAAGACCTAAGTTCAAATCCAGCCTCAGATGCTTACTAGCTGAATGACCTTAGGCAAGTCACTTAACCTCTGTCTACCTGACTTTCCTTAACCATAAAATGGGAATAATAGTAGCACCTACCTCCCAGAGTTGTTGTGAGGATCAAATGAGATAATATTTGTAAAGTACCTAGTATGATGCCTGACACATAGTAGGTGCCTAATAAATACTTGTTTCTCTGTTTCCTCGGGATATTTATTTCATAGATGTCTGGGCTCTTTTACTTGATCTGGAGGACACAGTCCCTTTTGTTATTAATATATTCCTTATTGCTTAAGAATTTGCTTATGCTCAAGTCTTTGGTTTTCTTCCTCAAGCTCTTTGTTAATTTAAATCTTTTTATTCTTTATTTTCTACTCTTACTCACTTTTTGACTCCTACTTTGATGGCATTTTCTCTGGGAGCTGGGCCTCAAAGGTGTCTCAGTCTTCTCCCACAGTAGACAATTCATGGTTCATGAGTCTTAGTCTCTGCCTCAAACTGACTTTTGGGGGGACAGAACTAGCCCCAGCTGGTTGCCAAAGATCTTTCTCTCAGGCTTAGTGGAGGGCCACACAACTACACGAGTCCTGCCCAAGTTCCATCTGCTTCTTAGTTCTCTGGATGAGCTCTGTTGTGGCACAAAGCACTGTTACACTGCTGTCACAGCCCAAGCAAGCTTCTATCCTTTGGATTTCAACAGCACTAGGACAAAGAAGAGGTAGAATTGATCTGTTGAAAGCTTGTGTGTTAACTTGTGCAGCCCACCTGCAAGAATGGTGGGCATTGGGGGAGGGGGTGCTGAACGAGCTCCTTATGGGCTAGTGAGTAGCCTTCCTGTTAGTTCACTGGCCACCTGTTAGCAATTAGTTCATTGAATTGCTACTTCAATTCCTAGACTATGAAGAAAGCTAGAATTGCTTTTATTTCTTCTGCATGATTTTTATTTTGGAGATAGGGCCCATTTAGGTTTTTTGTTTTGATTTGATTTGCTGTATCACCCGTGGAAGTTATTTTTCCTATATTCAAGAGCCTGATGACAACATGGGCAAGTAGTGAGATCCCTTGAGCCAGGAATCTTGAAGGTTAGCTCTAGTACAAGTTCTGAAGCTAATTAGTCTCCTAACCTCAGTGTTGTCCAGTTTCCACATCTTAAAAAAATGAAAATAACAACAATAACAACAATAATAGTACACATGTATATAGTGCTTTACATTTTACAAAGTAGTAACAATATCTCACAGGGACATTTTGAGAATAAAGAAAACCACTGGACATTTCAATAATTGAGGGAAAACACAATAAATTAACCAACAAAAAAAGTAATCCAAGCAATTAAAGATGAGTAAAAGAAATAAATTTTCATGAAGAAACAGAAAAAGGTTGCAGGGGATGGTAGGCATTTTTGTAATTTAGGTGGGTTTATTTTGGTTAATTTAGAATTTTTAAGGCAATGGTTCTGTAAACATAATGGTTTCAAAAAATGCTAGAAGAAAATGCTAACTTTGGAAAACTCTCTATATAAATTTACTATTGTAAATTTATGTGTAAATATGCTATTCCTCATGACTTGATTTTATATCATCTTAAAATCTTTCAAATATAAACATTTGTGAAGGTGAATGAAATTGTTGATGAAGAGTCTTTGAATTTAGAGGAAAATATGCAATTTTTTTCTTTAATAATAATAATTAGGGTAGGTTTTCTGAAGAAGGTGAATTTAAGTGAAGGGAGAGAGATGGTGACATACACAGTGAGGCATTGCCATTTGGATAACAGGTCATCAAGGTAAAGTTAAGTTGAGATGTAATACAAGGTTGTTTGTTTGTATTTGGTAAATAGAAGCATTGTTCATCATGCATAATTGAACCAAGCTGATATTTTGTAGGTATTAAACCAAAAAAAAAAAAAAAAGGAAAGATAAGTACCAAAGCCACAACTATTATAGCTATTACAGGAAATGGAGGAAATTAATAATAAAAGGCAAGTACAGGGCCTCATAAATACATCCTTATCATGAGAACAAGAGTGCAGGCATTAAGACAACACCCTGATTAATTTGACAATTTAATCTTAGAATTAAAGTACAGATGTTTAAGAATTCATTGGTAAATAGCCAGACCAAGAAAGGAAAAAAAGTACTTCACCCTGCCATGTTTAGGTTTTTAAAAGCAGTTTCTCGTGGTTATGAAGGGACAAGATTTTTGAAAAGAAATGTATCAACTAATGAAAATATATTTGATATATACATTTTTTAAATAAATAAGCCATGTTTGAAGTTCTTTCTAAAATGGCAATATTTCTGATGGTTGTCAAACTCATGGGAGACTTTGACTCTCATTTGATGGGCTTGTGTGTTGTACCACCTACCTATAGGCTTATTGTGAGAATCCACTCCACTAGTCTGTGAAAGTGCTTTGTGACCATAAAGTGTTATAGCAGTGTAAGCTATCATCATTGTAATTTGCCCTGAAAACCTGCTAGCAACCAGGATTTCTAAGTGGCTACACGTTAAAAGGATCTTAAGTAAGACCAGTAAAAGAGACATATTTTTATTTATCAGCATCTGTTAAGCTAATGTTAAGATGTTCCTAATTGAATGGAATTTCCTTGAATACTTGTTTTTGGTAACAACAGATTATTTATACAAATCATAAACTAAATGCCAACATCTAGAGAAACATATTTATAGGATGAAAAACAGTATAAGAATGTTCTTGAAGTCTTTTATCATATACATGTGTTTACACATATTTTATTTGTTTTTGTATATACACATTGTAGAGTGTGTGAAGCTTTGTTTTTCCTTCATCTGTTTGATAAAGGGCCACATTTTGCCAAAATAGTTAATAGGACACAAATATAGACATTTTGTGTGATGTACCATGTAAATGAAAACCTTTGTAGTTACATGTTTTTGTAGCTAGAGAATTGTTTTAAAAGGCATGTAATTTATTAGCTATTGGTAGCTGCTTTATTGCCTTGCTGCGCTACAGTAATAAATAAAAGAAAGTGAACTGATTTTACAAATGGCACACAAGGTGCACATTTTGTGAAAAAAAGTCTTTTTTTAAAGAATTGGCATTAAATCCTTTTTTTGTGATGACAAAGAGGCTAAGAGTGCAAACTGTATTTTCTGTTTATCGAAAACAGAGTCTTTTTTTCTCGGGGGCATTTTTCCCTATGATCATCAAGGGATTTCAAAAGCAATAAAGTGTGGAATCATTGTTCGACTTGAACAGTATTAAAACTTAGGTTTTAATTTCAGTGAAGTAATAAGATTTGAACCTGTCTCACATTACAGCACTGTAAGGCATTTAGCAATTGTATTTTAAAGGAGGTTTTTAAAATGCAGCTCACTTGTAAGCTAACTGTCTGTCAGTAATTAATAGTTTTTCTTCAGCATAGGCTGTTGTGATCATACTAAGAAACTGGATTTTTGGTAACCAATTATGATAATTGTGAGGTTGTTAATTTCTAATTAGCTTAAACCTCTAATAATTTTTGTCTTGCTTCTCAGGATGCTTAGGAGTAGAGAAAGAGTGAGAGAGAGAGAAAGAGAAAAGCTCCTGAGTGGCTGAGCTTTTAGAAAATATTGAATGTACTTGCACATGCAAATTTCTATCAGCCCACACCTAGTGAAATTATATGTCTGCCTCCTTGTATATTAACCAGGTCTTTTATCCTTCTATATCATTTTTGAGTCTTGAGCTATCACATTATTTGTATATGTAAAGGATGCCTACATATCAGGTGTTACATGCAAAGCTAAACCAAATCTGACATGCTGGATTCTTAAGTACTCCACATGAAACTTATATCAGCTTCACAGAAAAGACTTAAAATATGAACATTTCTATTGGGTAAATATGGCAACATGCTTGCTGATGAAAGATTGTATTTACCATTTTGAATTGCAGCTGAAAATAATTGCATATACAAAGGGAAACATATGTACAATGGGACGTTTTTAAAGGAGCCATCAATTTTTAACATTTGAGGGTTGAGCTATGACCTTTTGTGATGACTGTGAACAGTAACTGCTTCCATTAGCCATAAGGTTTGTTTCTTTATTTTAGTAGATGGCCTGGACTGTAAATATTAGAGAATCTAAAATAAATCAACATATTATCCTAAGGATACAAAATGTAAGAGCTATTTGTGGTTGGAAACCTTTGACAGATAGTTTGGATGAAGCAGATGATTGCCTGCCTGCCTGCCTGCCTGCCTCTCGTATCTGGTCTCCATTGCTATGCCTGCAGGCAGTTTAGTGTTATAGTTGTATATTGATGTCAGGGTTACTACTGAGTGGCTAGCAGTGACAGATGTCTATAATTACAGGCAATGCTTCCAGTATTTCAGAAAAGCCAGCCTATGTTGAACAATTATCTTATTTCTGGCTTGCCAAAGAGTGTGTTCAAATTGCTAGTATTAGCAATGGTGGATATAGCGCCTCGTTTGCTGCCTTGGGACAAATGTGGGAAAAGTACGTGGTTATAAAACTTAGATGCAAAATCTCTTTTCAACATGTTGAATTAGTTAAGTTCAATGTTTTCCTAATTTTTATCTCTCTGTAGCATTTCTGTGGAAGGATTCTCGAAAGTACATTCAGCATACTTATTGAGTTTTGCTTTCCCTCTAGGCCCAAGTTACTCCCCTGTGCCAATCTCCCTGGCTTTGCAGAACAGATGCATTCCAGCAAAGTTGACTATTAAGTGAATTTCTGCAAAGTGAACCACATTTTCCCATTGACTCACATTGCAAAATTGAAGATATATTCCCATAGAAAATATCTGCCAAAAAATAGAGTTAGAAATTGGGGGTGAGGGAATTGTTCCAATGATGGCCAATACTATGATATAAAAGATATTTGTAAACCTTATAGAGATGATGATGATGATGATGATGATGATGATGATGATGATGATAATTAGCATTTATATAGAACTTTAAAGTTTTCAAAGTACTTTATAAATGTCTCATTTTATACTAACAACCCTGGGAAGTAAGTGCTGCTTACCTTACAGATGAGGAAAATGAAAATGAGAGATGTTAAGTAATTTGCCCAGGGTCATTTGCCTTATTAAATTTGAACTCAGGTCTTTCTGACTCCAGGTTCTGCACCCTATCCATTCTGCCACCTAGCTACCTATGTTATATCTCTCTTGAGATTTGAAATTATCACTTACTTTTTTATTTTTTATTTTTAGTATTTTCCACACTTGAGGTCACATCTCCTACTCCAATAATATTTTTCTACCTCCTTCCACTTTCTCATGATTCAGCAGTTCCTATACTGTAAGTTGACCCAAAACCTAGAGTTACCTTCAAAGGTATATTTCAGTAACTCTGCATCCCTTTTTACCTGATCTATAACTTCTAGGAAAAAAAATTAGGACTAAGCTTCATATTTTATCAGTAGATATTGTTGCCAATTATGTGATATTATCTAATCTTTTTATTCCTCAAGTTTACAGTTCTACTTTATTTAAAACTAATCCCCTACTTTGCAAATACCATAAGTTTAAAATTGTGTACACCAAGTATACCTTATAATGAAAACAAACACTTGAGTCCTTAGAGATTGTTATAAGAAACCATATTTCATTCTTAAGTGTAGTCTTGGCCAGCTGGCTCATATAGAGAAAGATGCCTAAATTGGACCAAAGCCATGGGCTTAGTCTCTGAATTAAACCATTTCACTTAACCCTTAGAAAAACTCTTCTACATCTGCATATCACATCACTAACCTTAGCCAAGGGGAACCTTAGAGGAAGTCTCTTAGCTTCTCTGGGTTTCGTTTTCCTCATCTATAAAACAAGGGGGTAGGAATAAATGAGCACTAACAGTTGGATATGTAGGAACATCATGGCTCTCCTATTGGCCAGATACAGTGGTGTTTTGTTTGTTGTTTGTCCTTTTTTTTTGTGAGGCAGTCAGGGTTAAGTGACTTGCCCAGGGTCACACAGCTGGTAAATGTCAGGTGTCTGGTGCCAGATTTGAACTCGGTCCTTCTCACTCCAAGGCCAGGGCTCTATCCACTGTGCCACCTAGCTGCCCCTTGTCCTTTGTTTTCAAAGATGATCAATGATATCAGGAAAATGATGTCTTGACTTGCAAGTGAATTGGATTTAAGTGAGGCAGAGCTGTGCAAGGTCACCGGCCTCAATTTCTCCTCCAGAGCCATCTGGGTCCAGTGGCAATACATAAATCAAGATGACTGGAGATAGCCCCGGATGCAGTGGGAGACTGTGGCCTTTTTGAGCTAAGGTCTTTCCCACACCTCAGTGTGTCTGAGTCAATGCCCATTCAATGATTAAGAGATAGGTAAGATTAAGGCTAGGTATAGTGATAGCAACAGGACCACTCCACCTCTGCAATGCAGAAAAAGCCAATGTAACTAGAGCTAAGAAACTAAGGAACCTAGGAAGGAAATAATTGGGGACAACTGTGGATATTGATTTTTTCCCACCAAGGTAATTCCTTTCTACTTGGAAATTACAGTCGCTTTTTTAAAAAAAATGCTTCAAAAGATCAGCATTTTCATTTGTGTAGGTAATCAACTGACATCAGTGTTATATCTCCCTACCATAGTGTTATTGCTAACGTTAGCTGAAAAAGTTAACGAACTTTTATAAATGTCCTGGTTAATTTTAGGGTGGCATGTAGATCCACTCTGTTTTTTGGAGTACAATTGAAAACAGCACAGAACTAAATATGGTGATTTTAAAAAGTTAACACACCTATGGAAAATGGAAAATAGACTTGTCTCTGACTTCAGGGACATTATGCCTTGAATACATTAAACTTGTCATCATAAGACTAGAATGTGTCATAAATTAAAAGGCAAACAGCAGCATAAAGAAGATATTTTCTAATGATTTTTACAAGTTAAAGTCAGCCATGCAGGCATTGAAGAGGAGATTTCAGAGTCCAACCATGGGTGTGCTGGTCATCTAGTGCAAACCCCTAGAGCTACCAGTGCCAGTGGAGGTCAGATTCTCCCTCACCACGAAAAAAAAAATACTGGTATTATTAGTGTGATTTCTCACATTTTGGAGTATCTTAACCTTCCTAAAATTATGTCTTCCAGAGAAGTTTCAACTTATGTTTCCTTTTTGTAACCTATATCCCAGAACCACAGCTCTGGGCTCCCAAAGACCAGGTTCTATCTTGGAAGCTTCTTACAAAAGTCTGTCTTTTTGGCTCGTGTTTGCTCCCACCTGGTGTTCTCCTGGGGTATCAGAATTTGGCTTGCATCTAAGTCTATATAAAGAGGGAAAGAGCCATCATCTCCCATGTAAATAAACTCTCTGGCTCATAGAATGTGAATATAGAACAGGATTTATTTAACCTGACAAGAATTGCAAAAAGCTCATATCTAAACCCATAAATAGTTAAAATAATTCCTTGTAAAACCTCCTGGTAAACTGCATCTATCAAGACCTATATAATTCTCTAGATTTATAATATTACCTTGGGTATCTTACCATTATCATGCAAGGATTAGCACCCAGGGATGATTGAGAGTTAGTATATGTTTTTCTGAACCTTCACACTTGAAACAACTCAAAAATGATGAATAAGGTGCTGGTTTTCTCTTCCACTTTGTAGTTCTATTCTTTGTTGCTCCTTGGCTCTAGCTTCTGATGGAACTCCTGTCCTAGGTCCAGGAGAATTATCTTAGACCAGAAACTTCCATCCCCCTCCTTGTTTTGCCACTGTCAGTCTATTTTTGTCAGCTAGTATTCCTGAGCTTCTGACTTGGTCTAGGATCTCTATATTCCACTACTATTTCTTTCCATTCCCATGCCTGAAGTCCATTGGTTCCTGAAGGGACTGTAACTGATGGACTCTCCAATCAGCCAACCTCCGACGTTCTTTTAAAGGCCTATACTCAAGAATGTAGCCCAAGTTTGTGAACTAACCATGAACCATCAATCAGTTATCATCAGTGTGACTGCAGGAAGACAAGTAGTATCAGGACAGTTCACACCTTATCAAAGAACTAACTTTGACAAGGGAATTTCACACCTTGAAGCATCATCAAATAATCATCCAATAAACAAATATTTATTATTACTCTTATTATGTTCCAGGCATTATGCTAGGCAGCCCAGAGGTATAATTCCTAAGTATCTTACATTCAAATGGGAGAGACAACAACATATATAAATATATACAGACTGGACATGGTGAAGCACACCTGTAATTTCTACTACCTAGGAGGCCAAGACTAGCGGATAGTTTGATTTGGGAGTTCTGAATTGCAGTGTGTCTAATGCTGACAGATTGTCTGCACTAAATCTAACCTTAATATGGTGAGTTCCTGGGCGTGGGGGACCACCTAAGAAGGAGTAAATCAGTCCTCTCTGGAAACAGAGTAAGTCAAAGCTATTGGAATCAGGCCCATGAGTGGCCACTAAACTTCCAGCCTGGACAAGATAAGGAGACTCTGTCTTGAAACAAAACAAAAAAAAACATATACAGAATAGTATAAAAAATACAAACAAATGCATAAACTCAAGGTCATTTGAGAAGGAAGGACAAAGGCACGGAGACAGAAGATAATCATATACGAGGAACAAAAAGGAGCCTAGTTTGGCTGGATCATCAAATAAGGAAGGGGAAATAATGTCCAATGAGGCTAGAAAGACACACTGGGACATGGTTGTAAAGGGCTTTAAAAATCAGTCATTTATCATTTATGCCTAAAAAAAGAGTCATCATCAATGAATACATGAGTACTTCTACTTCTTAGATTGGGGAAATCATCAATGCAAGAATAAAGGCAAGGAACCAAAGCAATACCTGCTGTACTGTATTCTTGCCTAGTTTCAAATGTGCATTTCCTACAGATTATAAACAAAGTGCCTGGAAGGCTCTACAGTGTCAGGCTGACCACTTAATATAGCATTGTCCGCCATCCTGAATCCCTTCTGTAATACCTTACATCTCTCTGAAGAGCCCAGAGTCCACATGCAATTAGGTCCTTAACTCACTGTATAGGAATATATCAGTGCCAGAACAAAGACCTCACCAGAGGACCTAGAACAATGTCTAAGCACGCCAACTATATTTTACAAAAGGAAAGAATTTTAAATTCTCTGAGTTGGAATGGATCTTTGAAATTATCTAGTGCAGGAGTGAGAAACCTGTGGCCTTCTAGGTCCTCAGATGTGGCCTTTTGACTGAATCCAAGTTTTACAGAACAAATCCTTTTATTAAGGAAATTTGTTCCATGAAATTTGGATTCAGTTAAAGGGCAGTATTGAGAATCTAGAGGGCCACATATGGCCTCAAGGCCACAGGTTTCCCCACCCCTGATCTAGTGCAACCCCCAGAAGTTAACAATACCTTTGGAGGTCTGCCTCTCAATCACTTCAATCACTGTGAACCTTTGACTTCCTGTACTATGGGGAGCATAAAACCAGGACTGATTATCATCATCTTAGATTTAGTGCTAAAAGGGACTTTAGAAGTCATCTAGTCCAAGTTTATCATTTTACTATTGAGGAAATTGAGTCCCAGAGAGGTTAAGTGATTTGCCTAACATTTAAAATAAGTAAAAGGATTTGAATTGATTCAGGATTTGAATCTAAATCCATTGATTCTCTGGATACAATAGTCTTTCTAATGCATAATGCTGCCTTTCAACAGACAAACTTGTCGTAGGACCTTATTTTGTACTGACCTACTTGTTCTTATTTTTGTTTATCTTATACATTCTAAACTATGGACTCTGCATGCCCACCTTATACCATATGCTTGTCTGGTTCTTCTTTCCTATCTATGCAAATCGATTTCTCTACATCAAAGTATGATGCTCAGCATTTTTCTGCATACTACCTGAACTCTTGACTATAACTCCTGGCTTCTCTACCCTCAAGGACTGCAGACACATGCCACCACACCTGGCTATATTGCAATTGAATAATTTCATCCTGGAGAGGAGAGATTACTTGGAACTTAGGAAAATAAGGGCTTGAAAAAAAGTGGCATCTGAGCTGGATTTTGAAGGAAAACAGTGTGACTAACCTTCAGAGATGAATAGAGAATATCTTCTAGGTATGGAGGATGGCCTGCATAAATGCATAAAGGCTGGAGAGGGCAGGATGAAATCAGGGAATAATGAGTATTCCACTTTGACCAATATAGACAATGCATGAAGGAGAATAGAATGAAATGAAGCTGGAAAGGTAAACTGGAACTGGATTGTGGCAGCTTTTAAGTGCCAGGTTCTCAAGTAGGGGAGTGATAATGCTATGCATTAAGAATATTAGTTTGACCAGATTTGTGAGGTATAGATTAAAGAGAAGAGATTATGGAGTCAAGGGGATAGAAGGCCATTACAGTAGTCCAGGCATGAAGTAACAAGGCCTGAACTATGGTTGTAAGTCATGTGAGTGGAGATGAGATACATGTGTGAAAGAGATACTTTAGAGGTTGGATCAAATAGGACTTGGTCATTGAGTGCAAAGGTGATGACCAAGAAAGGATCAAAGAATACTTTAAAATTTTGAACCCGAGTAACTGTGAAATTAAAGCACTAGAAAACAGCACATATTTAATTGTATCCTAACTTGATTATTGCCTCTTATTGGATTAATATGATAAATTAAACTGCTCACATCTGAAGGAAAAGTATTTTCTTCTTTTTTAGTTTCCACTGAATAATGACCATGATACAGAAACCATTGAACATTATCCTTCTGTTGAGGAGTGTCTAGAACATACTTATCCATTATATTCTGTGTCTTTGAAGAGCTTCATCAGTGGTACAAAAAACAAACAATAACTTTGTGTAAATGGGGAAGTAGAACAAACAGAAAACCTTGATTCCTAACCTCTACCACTATACCCCATCTTTCCCCCATATTTCATCCTGCTTTGCACATTACTAAATCTAGTTAGTTTATTTCATATATTTTAGTTTGCTGTTGCAGGTGATTGTAAATAGATGTTTGCATTTCTGGAGTGCCCCTCCAAGCCAAGGCCCCAGAACATTTTGCCAGAATGAATTATGTCTTGTTCCTCATTGTTTTAGAGCATAGGTCAGGGTTACCATTCCCATTGTACAGACAAGGAAGCAGAGGTCCTGGGAAGATGCTTTGTTTATACAGAGTGCCACCTCTACTCCATCCATGGCAGACCAATAACAGAAGTTTGGACCCAGGCATGGAGGGAATTGGCAGCCTGCAGGAGCAAAGCTGTGCCTGAATGTATGTGGATACACACGTGCCATCTTCTCTGGTTAGATTTCATCTGGTTGCACCACAGGAGACACTAGATGGGCTGTATATCCTATGACCAGTGACTTGTGCAGTGGACCCTTGTCCCTCTTGGCCGGTGAAGGCCTGTCGGGAGACATTAAGTTCATGTTGGTGGAGATCCTTAGTTAGTGGCTCCCCACAGGGGATCGGGGCAGGATTCCAGTTTCTGTTGAACAGGTGGTAATTAGGTCCCTGGTTGGGGTAAAAAATTGCTTAAACTTTGCTATTCTTGACAACTATCAGTGTTTTCCTAACTTCCCTTTTAAACAAAAGTTTCCAGATAAAATGGTAGGGATATAGCTCTGGCAGCCTCTGGAACCCTCTAACCTCCACCTTACTCAGTAGTCTGGATTTGATCCCGAGTTAAGAATGGACACCCTGCGGTGTGCAGGAAAAAGAGGAAGCATGTTCTTAGCCATGCATCAGTGGAGGCCCCTACTGGGAGAGGGGATTATCACAGGGCAGCCGGCAACCCTGGGCTCCAGCCTGCCGGGTTTTTGCCTTGAGCCACAGGATGTGGAGCAAATGAAAAGTGGGGCCAAAGTTTCCTTATGAATACAATTGAATATTATAGCAGATTGAAGTCTGGATAGTAATATTTTCTTATACCAAATAGATAGGTGGCCCTTTAGCAAAATGACTGTGAATCACATAGGGGATTCAGAAATCTAAGAACACCTAATGTTTATTTCACGCTTTCAATCTCACATCCTCTGTATCAAGTTTTCTGCCTATTTTGTAACCTTCTAACATTTTAAACTACTTGACCCAAAAGGAAATTTTTGTTTTATAATAAAATTCTGCCTAACTATTCTCTTACATAATTTTAATTCTGAATTTACCTAATATTTTAAATTAGAATTTGGAAAAATTATTCACCCAAGAAAAACATGAATTTATTCAATGTCATTAAGTTTGAAATGTATTTAATGTACATCATTATGTTTATGCCTTCCATCCTATTTATATGACAATAAGTTAATGGTGATAATCATGTTTTATTCTCTTGCTAAGGTTAATAGGCCCCAGGATCTTTAGTTCCAAATGGTTTTGGTCCAAGTCATTAAATGCTCTATTACCTCCCTATCATAACCTTCTTACTCTCCTGCCTCTTTGGGGGCTCTCTTTTACTTGAGGAGCTCCATTGACTCCAAAAGCACTTGAACCCCAAGACAAAATATATGGGAAAATGAGGCTCCTACCCTTAATAAGGGAACTTGTGCTCTTTTTCTCAACCTCTCTTCCTAAGAAATTTCAATGTTTTCAGGCAGATTTATGAAGGATCCTTTGTTGTTACACATTTTACTGACCAAATCAAAACGAATTTAAAACAAGCTGTGATTCATAGCAGTTGGTTAAAATAAGACTTTGAAATGCATATCAACCTTATTTTTTTAAATTTAGTATCACAAATTTACAGTTATAAATGTAAATTTTTTAAGAACAAATTACACTGGGGATAATATTTGTATATATCTGAAAGTAAAAATTTGAATGTTAATTTCTCCAACAGTACTAATTTTCTGCATGAAGCCTGTTCACAGTGTACTAAGGAGCTTTTGTGGAGTTATAAGATCTTAAACATTTATAGTATGCCTAAGGGTATTAACTTTACTGTAATTTTCTGAAGATTCATTATCAGAATCCTTAATTCATTATAACAGCTCTCATGAAAACCTATAGAAGCAGTGTTTTCTTTTATTTTCTTATTTGCACAGTATGAGAGATTCATTGTTCTTTTTAATTTGTTTCATGTGGTGCTTTTGAGTGCATTTCATACAGTGTTGTTATTGAATTTCTGTGACTGTCATTATATATCCATACAACCTTTAGGAACTAATATTCTGGGTTTCCCAGTTCTATAATCTACTTCAAATTTAAGAATTGACATAATTAGCTTCTTCAAAGTTATAACTAGAGTATCAGGAACAAAGCTACAAAAACCCAGGACTGAGGATTAGGATTGGAGAAATAGAACAATAAAAATTTGATTATTATAGCACAGGCTTTTCTTTTTCTGTTAAATTAAACCTGCAGCATCAAATGTTCTGTCTTGTCTGTATTTATTCCCTTGTCTAGTTTCCTCATCTGTTTTCTCTCTCATGCAGCATATAAAAGATAATTCAAGCTACCTGCAAATGCACATACAGCATTACATAATTTTATTACCTGATTAGTTATAGTATCTGTTGGGTCACTGAGGGGCTCCTTATATAGCCAGCTGCTTTTTTCTGTACATTTATAAGCAACATGGCTACAAAGTACATGAGGATGAAAGGATCATGAGTATCCAAGGCTCATGAATTGCCAACAAACAAAACTGTTCCGAGGCAGATACCTTGCAAGAAACAGCTCTTTTTCACCAGTGACATGTACTAATGACGTTTACCATTCATCTTCAAAGTTGTATTGATAACTGACCTTTGTACCTCAACCTGCATTTCTTTAAGTGCTTCCACATTCACTATTTCATGTTGAGGGTATTATAGTTGAAATGGAAAATTAGTTTGAATCCAATTCAACATACATTTATTGTATAACAATTACCTCTGTTGGAAGTTGGGTGACTGATTATAATAGACACATTTAGTGACATCAAAGTATAATGTTTTAAAAGTAAAATAATTCATTTTCTAAAATTTTTTGGTCCCTTTTTGTGAATTTTCTAAGTAGTTGTTTCATGTGGTTATACTTAAAATCAAAGATACTTTTGACTGCTTAGAAATTATTGTTGTTGTTCAGTCATTTCAATCATGTCTGACTCTTCATGACCCCATTTGGGTTTTTCTTGGCAGAGATACTGGAGTGGTTTGCCATTTCCTTTTCCAGCTCATTTTATAGTTGAGGAACTGAGGCAAACAGGGCTAAGTGACTTGTTTAGGGTCACACAGCCAGTAAGTGTCTGAGACTGGATTTGAACTCAAGTCTTCCTGTTTCCAGGCCTGGCAGTCTATCCGCTGCACCACCTACTTGCCCTTGCTTAGAAATAGAATATATTAATTAACCTGGAACACATAAGGAGATCTCAAGAGCTTTGTTTTAGTGCCTAAAAAAAAGTTAGTTTCATACATATGGACCAATTTGCATGACAACCCAGCTTAGCCTTAGTAGATGATCACCACAAGTTGCTTTGGCCAAATAATTCATCATCTCATGGCTAACCAGATCTCTTAATTTATTGATCTGGTGGGCCTGGTCAATAAACTTCCTTAGTCCATCACAAGGCCCAGATATAAACTAAGCCTTGCCAGCTTGGTAGAACCAGGCTCACACTCTAGGCCCACTCTCGAACTCTTTAAACTACTTTCACAGCATATTGAGCAGAAGGGTAGAGTGGAAGTTCAAAACTGTAACATAATTTTTAAAGGAATTTTTCTTCTATATCACATAATGTAAAAATCCTTAAAATAAATACCCTTTGCTTTATACCTGTGTTGGCTCTGTATCATGAAGATATTAAACCACCACCATGACTAGTATAGCTGTAAGAGTGTTGGTCTTCAAGTTGGAAGGCTTAGGCTACAATTCTGCCTCTGCTACCAGCCACATGGTCTTGGACAAGTCACTCAGTCTCTCTGAGCCTTATTTTCCTCATCTGTAACATGGAGAGAATAATAGCACTGCTTGCCAAATAGGTTGTAAAGAGAGTTTTTTAAACAATAAAGAACCATATAAATGCAGACTATTAAATGTGAGCTGTCAAATTCATGCTACACGCAAGTAGGGGATATACAAAGGTACACCTCAACTTTGTTATATAAATACATATTCCCTGACTTCAAGGAGCTTAACTGGCAATCCATTTTGGGAAACCAGGATATTTATAGGGGAGCACAGTGATAACTGACAAATGAGTGATAGGTCCTAATTAATGCAAATAATGAATTCTATAAAGTGGTCATATGTATTCAAATTAGCCTTATTTGAAGTTATAGTAATGTAAAATTTGGTAATTGATTCCAGCCCAATGGAAATATGTGATGTGAATTTGAATAATTCAGCCACTTCACAGGATTCATCATTCATATTAATCATGACCTAGCTATACAAATAAGAAGCAAAGGAGGGAGAGATTGCTTCAGGCTGAGGCAACCAGGGATGATACTATAAAGAGGGTGGAATTTTAGCATTAAAACTGTAATTTTTAGGGTTTCATTCACTTATTCAATAAACTTATAAAAAACCTACTATTTATTGAGCTAAGTAAGCACTGTGGAAATAGAAAGATGGATATGACATGACTTAAAATAAGGATACCAGCTGAATTCACCAAACATTAAGCTCCTACTATATACAGACCACTTACTCAGCACTGAAGGATTTTTTAGATAAAACATAGTCTCCCTCTCTCACCCTATTCCCATATGATCTATACAAAATCATACATTATAAGTGCATCAGGGAGGCGTAAAATGTCAGAAATAGAAGGGAGGTAGAGAAATAAAGAACATAAGAGTCACAAATATGGGAAAACATAGGATATGTACTAGTAGCAGCACATACTACAGTTTGGCTGGAATATGATAATGTGTATGAAAGAATATACCATATATATACATATAGTATCCCATACTATGATATGAGATTAGGCTAGGAAAGGAGAATGATATTAAATAGTGGTAAGCCATAAATAGCAGACCTATCACTATGACACTTGTGCATAGAGAGCCAATGAAATGATACCAATGAAAATGTTTGTATTTATATTGTCTTGCTACCTTTCTTCATATATCCTCCCATTCTGCAATTGGTATTTTGTAAACTGTGCCTATGAGTCCTCAGAAAATCCATTTGATTTTTATAGCAAAATTTACACAGCACAACCTAACTGCTTCTAAAGGATTCAGCTCAATTCAGTAAGCATTTATTAAGGACCTACTACATGCGAGTCCCTATGCTAGATATGGGGAATGCAGCTAGGAAGCAAGCACAAGCCCTGACCTTAGAAATCTTATAGCCTAGTAGTAGTATAGAACAGATACATAAACAGCAGTAATAGTAGTTAGGAATTAATTGCATAGGAGAGATCAAACCCTTCACAGACATATAAGAGAGTCAAAGGGAAAGGGATCTATTCTAGTTGGGAAGATCAAAGGAAGACATCATAGACCAAGATTTCCTTATCAGTGAGGGTGAAGGGAAGCTATTCCAAGCCTGGAATATGGCACGTTCAGATGTGGCAATTTAGGAAAGGGCAGAACAAGATTGGAAAATAGCAAGTACTCCAGTTTGGTTGAAACATAGAGGGCAAGAAAGGAAGTACCATGAAGTAAGATTGAAAAGCTCAGTTCCAGCCAGGGAATGCCTTAGATGCCAAGCTAAGAAGTTTGGTTTTGTTTATTTTGTTGGTAAGCAACAGAAAGCCAGTGAAGATTTGGAAGTGCCATAAAACATCGGTTAGAAACATTCTTTTGACTGAAGGATAGAATGGAAGAGAGAAAGACTTGAAATAGAAAAACTAGTTAGGAAGCTGTTAGAATAGTCCAAGCAGAGGTAGTGAGACCTGAACTAGGAAGATGGTAGTGTAAGGATAAAGGAAGGGGTTTAGATGGTGTAGTATGAGCTGTATCTCATGCCTTCCTGGTTACCTAGGGCATAAATGGCCATCCCATGAGGAGTCAGTTCCCTTCAGATTTGGTGAATATTCCACTATTACCACACCCAATATGGCCTGCTAACTAGATACATACCATATGGAGACCTGTGAGACCTGAACTAGAGTTAAAGGCTTGCATAGAATCCTTTCTGTGCTTTGGTCAACTAACTTTAGGATGGCCTACTGGTATCTCATTTTGTTCCAGTCCTAGATCTAAAGCATTGGACCAATTTGAGTCAGGTCCAATCTACAATAGATGGAAAAAATATTTCCAAAATAGAAATGATAGGTTTTGACAACTTACTGGATATTAGAGTTGAGGGAGAGTTAAGAAGTCAAGAATTACAGCAAAGTTCCCGCCTGGATGACTAAGAGAATGGGGGTACCATCTACATAAACAGAGAAGTTGGAAAGATTGACAGATTTTGGAAGAAAGATGTTTTTCGACATGGTTAGTTTAAGATGTTTTCAGAAATTGTAGGTAGAAATGTCTGGGAGGCAGTTGGAAATGTACTAGGACTCAGGAGAAAGACCAGGGCTACATGGTAATGTGTATTTAATCAATTCAACTCAACAAGCATTTATTGAGCACCACCTAGGTACTGAGAATACAAAGAGAAAATAAAGTAGTATTTATTCTCAAGAAACTTACATTATACAATAGTAATTGTAAGATTCCTTTTTACCATTATTGTGTGCAATTAAATAAGCATTTATTGGGAGCCCATTGTGCATAAACACTTTGCTAAGAAAGCAAAACATTTAGTTAAAATGCTCTTTGCCTTTAAGCAGCTAATGGTGGGGTATGATATTTAGTATATAACAAAATAATACAGGAGAAGTGCAAGTTCAGTGTATGGAGAGTAAAGGAGGAAGGTGACTAGAGGGGATCAGAGAGATCAGGGATAGCTTCATGGCAATGTAGCATTTGACCTGGGTTTCAAATGATGAGTAGAGGATTCAGTGTGCAGAAGAGAGAATTCCAGGCACAAAGAACAGTGAGAGCAATTAGGGTTAGGAAAACACTGGATGTGCTTGGAGACTGGCACAGAGTCCAATCTCTGTGGAGCATCAAGCACATGAAAAGTGAAGTTGACTTTTACAATTTAAGTTATAAATAATTTTAATTCCTTTTTCCTTTGATACCTTTTCAGTGCTGAAGTCCATTGTTACCTTCAGTAGGATGAGTATTGTGACCCTTACAGGTCTTTTCTGCTGCCTCAAACAATAGAAAAGAGAAAAGGAGCCATAAAAAATATTCAACATTCTTAAGCCTCATGATCTTAGAGTCATTCTTGACTCCTCCTTCTCCTTTACTCCTGGATCTTATTAATCACAAGTTTTCTTCAATCTCCCTCTCTCACTTCTCCCTTTCTCTTTACTTACCCCATCTCACCAATGCTTCTCCTCTGTACTAATGCAGTACACTCCTAACTTGTCTCCCTGCTTCAGCCCTCTTACCTTCACCCAACCCAACTTCCACATATCTGCCACAATAATATTATCTTAGAGCTATGCAGTGCAATGGATAGAGCATGGGGCTTGGATTCAGGAAGACCTGGGTTCAAATCCAGCTTCAGACATTTATTAGCTGTGTCACTGGCAACTCAGTTTCTGTCTCACTGGTTTCCATATGGCATGCCTCATTTTCCTCAGATGTAAAATGGGGATCATAATAGCACCTACCTCACAGGGTTGTTGTGAGAATCCAATGAGATAATATTGGTAAGGAACTTAGCACAGTTCCTGGCACAGGGTAAGTGCTTAATAAATGCTTGTTCCTTTCCCTTTCCTAAACATAGGTCTGACCCTGTTGCTCTCTTGCTTAAGAATCATTAGTGGCTCTCTGATGTTTCTAAGATAAAATACAAACTCCTCAGAATGTAAAGTCTTTTACAAACTGGCTCCAGCCTACCTCTCCAGATTTATTTCACATTCTTTCCCTTCTTATATTCTGTGCTCCAGCCAAACCAGCATACCTGTTCCCTGGATTCAGCATTTCATCTCCCACCTCTGGGTCTTTACATGGGCTGCCCCACTTTCTAGAATGTATTCCCTCCTCACCACCATCTCTTAGAATCCTTAGCTTCTTTTAAGGTTCATCTTAGGTGCCAACTCCTAAAAGGAAGCTTTCTCAATTTCTCTAAGCTGCTAATGTTCTTGCCTCCTCATTCAAGTTGACTTCTGTTTACTTATTTCTTTATGTGATATCTCCCAGTATAATGTAAGCTTGTTAAGGGCACTTTTTTATTGTTCTTGTGGCTTTTGTATCCCAAACTGGGCACAAAATGCCTTGCCTATCAAAGGCACTTAATAAATGCTTATTCTGTTGTTGAATTGAAATTGAAATAGCCTTGTAACAGTATGTGGACTTTAGAAAAGTGTCTTTTTGACATGTTTTCCTTAATAGAAAATCTTAGAACTCCTTGAGGGAACTGATTACATTCATCTATTAGATATATATTTCCTGAACAAATTACTCTCCAACTCCAAATTATTCCATGATGGTTTCATCTGAGACATCATTAAATTTCAAATGTTTGTGGACATTTTCATATTATCTGTATGCTTCATGAATTATAGGGTACCTTGGAAAGTGTGAGTCTGTTAAAAGAACCACTCTTAGTCATACATTGATTTTAAATGACCTTGTCACACGTGAAAACAAATCAGATTGTTGCTGTTAATGAGCTTTTCAATTTACTATTCAGTGGATCAGATAAGTGGATTTAAGAGGTAATGATCCTATTTAGTACTGAAGCTTGACTGTCAGATCCTAGTAGTTGAGAGGAATCCCCAGGGACAAAAGCGTTGACACGGTTCTAGATGGGATGATGAGAATCCAAGCTAATGGATGATAAAAGGAAGAGTACAGGTTACAAAGATAACTGTGGATTAAAGCTCTGCCATGTGGCAGTGTTGACTGTTTTTCCATTATTTTATTGGATAAAATCTGATGCAGTGAGAAACTGTTTTGACAATTGAGCACAATAATAGTACAAAGCTTTTTGTAGCTTATTCTTTCCTCTGTGTTTTACCCAACAAAGAAATGACACAAAAAGTTTTTCCAGTATAATCTTCATCAAAAAGGAAAATAGAAATATTTTTAAAAGACACATGTCATTGACTGTAATTAGCTTGATTAAAATAAAAATATACTGTCTGAACATTAAAATAAAAAGTTAACAAGATCTTTTTTTTACTAGATTATAAGTTCCTTGAGGGCAGGAATCATGTTTTATTTATCTCTGAATCCATCCTAGCACCTATGACAGTTCCTTGAACATAATTATTTAATTAGTTGGCTGAATGAATTAATGTTGAATATTATCAAGCATTTGAAGACCTTAATAATCCCTGTAATATAAAATTATTTGTAAGCATAGAGAAAGACAGCATTCTACCTAACTCTTTTTATATAATAAATATGACCTAGTAATAATAAGATAAAGAAAAAGAAGCAGAGGTGAATATTGTTCATAAATTTCCATGTAAAAATACACAATTAACAGTAATTCAAAAAGTATGCCTATCAGTTAAGCTTTATACTTGAAATCCAATGATAGTTTACCATTAAAATAACAAAACATAAGCTTACTTAATAATAAAATTCATAAAATCAAATTATTTTATCAATATGCACAGATAAAATATAATAATCCTTCATGCTAAGAACGTTAAAAAGTATACGACTATAATAATTTTTTCCTTGATTATTTATTTGAAACCAAGAACTAACATTATATATAATGGAAAAACAAAGCTATTAAAAACAAATATAAAGCAGGGACTCTGCCCCTACTATTACTCCTCAAAATAGTTTTAGAAATGCTAGCTAGAACAATAAGGCAAAAAAAAAAAAAGAAATTAAGGAAATAGGCATTCTCAAAGAAGAAAAGTTAAAATATATCAAATTTGCAAATGATATTTAGAAAACCCAAGAAATTCAACAACAAAAAAAACTACCAAGATAATAATTTGGTAAAATAAACCCACAAAAATCATCAGCATTTCTACATATTTCTAACAACAAAAAAAGAAGCAATAAATAATTGGAGAGATCCCATGTGTATAGCTAGTATAGTATAGTATAGTACAATATAGTACAGTACAGTAAAGATGACAATTCTGCATAAACTGATTTACAAATTTATTGCAGTACCAATGGGATACTTCAAAGATTAGGTAAAGTAATTTAAAAGTTTATATAGAAAGACAAATGGTCAAGAATATCAAGGGAAATCATGAAAAAGGAAAGGAAAGAAGGACTTCTTTACCTGTCAGATTTTAAAATATATTATAAATTGGTAATTGTCAAAATTCTATGCTTATGGATAAGAAAATAGAATCAAAAAGACAGTTTGCACACTGATTTCTACTGCATAAGTAATAATGGTGAAAATCTGGAAAATATATAGAAAATGGCAGGGGAGAGACATGTAAATAAGTAGGATGAATTTAATATTACTTTGTTAAAACTTATCTATGTGTTTTTTTCTAAAAACTAAATGATGGCAGTTTATAATTTGATGATTATTATTCCTTTAAGATTCATGTTGGTTGATTGTTGTCAAGACTGTAATGAAGATTATTTTTAAATAAATGTGAAGTATTTTCCAAGAAGATCCAAATTTGCTTTCTTGATTTATAAGTTGGTAAAATCTTGAAGTGTTGTTGAAGTTGCTCAGGACAAGAAACTTAAGTAAGAAAAAGTAGTAATGTATGGTGTTATGGACCCTCAAAAGCTATATCTTTGTCAGAAGCTGCTTTATTAGAAATTGAGATTTCTAGTATCAGAGTCCATTTTTTGGTTTTTTTTGGCTATACATGTGCAGTTATGCAAAACACTTACATAGTAGACATGCTGTGAAAAACTAACTCTATTTCCCTTAATCCTATCCTGCCGCCCCCCCAATTTATTCTATTCTTTCTTTTGACCCTGTCCCTCCTCATTTGCTTCTGATTACCCCCTTTCCCAATCTGCCCTATCATCCCCCTACTCTCTTGTCCCCTTCCCCTCCTATTTTCCTGTAGGGTAAGACAGATTTCCGTACCCAATTGAGCGTGTATGTTATACCCTCCTTAAGTCAAATCCTATGAGAATAAGATTCACTCATTTCCTCTCACCTTCCCCTGGTTCCCCTCCACTGTAAGAGCCTTTTGTTTTCTGTTTTTTTGTGAGATAATTTACCCCGTTCTACCTTTCCCTTTCTCCTTCTATAATCCTCTCTCACCCCTTAATTTTATTCTCCAGATATGACCCCTTCATCTTCAACTCACCCTGTGCCCTCTATCTGTCTATCTATCTATCTATCCATCTATCTATCTATATGTGTATATATATATATACATACCTATAATTTTTTCCCTCCAACTACCCTAATACTGACAAAGGTCTCATGAGTTACAAATATCATCTGTCCATGCAGGAATGTAAACAGTTCAACCTTAATAAGTCTCAGAGTCCATTTTTAAGAATGATGCTAATGACCCACCATCAATAGGCCATTTGATATGAGTTGTAGCTCGGATGAACTTGCATGGATCTCTTTAACCCAGCCTCTTACCCTTATAGGACTATGCAGAACTAATTTTGAAGTGGCTGGCCAGGGCTGAGTGTACAGTGAATATTTATAGGACATAACTAAAATTTTCGGGTTTTTAAACTGTGTCACTTTCATAAAGCAGTAGCCCCAGCCTCATTCACAGGGCTGTTGTGAGGAAGTGGAAGAAAAGAGGGTTGTTTGCATTGTGTCCCTTTGCCATCTCCACAAGTAGTGACTTGTGTTAAAGCTTCCCCTAATTAATGGCTAGCAACGAGTGGCTCTCAATATTATTGAATGTAGGGCACAGCCCAAGGGTCTTTTACATTTATGATAATTGTCACAGTATCATAGTTAGAATTTTCTTTCAGAGAAGTTGAAAATGGAAGGTAGACCAAGAACAGTTAAAGGAGTATAGAAAGCTTGTCACAGTGGTTTAGAGGCTAGCTTAAGAGACAGAAGAAATACAAGTAAATATCACCCTCTCTCATTCTCTGACTTACTCTTCCAGGCTGTAGGAACCGTCTGGACAAAGGAAACTTAGTTTCAAAACCCTGGAACAGGAGACTCTGGTTTGAATTCTGTTTAAAACCCCAGTGTGAGATTTCTGCAATAAACAGCTTGACCTCCCCTGTATCACTCCATAACTCTGGGTGATTTGTGGTGCTCCATGACTTTTATGCTACTCTCATGACCTGTGGAAATACATTAGGTTGATGTTTCCATATGAACAACAGAAGGTATAGAAAACATAGGTTAAATAAGCATGCCATGTGAAAGAACAGACCAAGAGAAATTGAGGCAACAAATAAACAGTCAGAGGGGATCAAATCACAGGCGAGAAATCATCCATAGACCTGGTGTCTGGCAGTGGCCTAGATTAGCATAGGATAACCTGGAATCACACCAAAGTGTCAGAGCATGTGGAGGTGTTAGCCCACCTCTTTAGCTCTGCCAGCCTTACGGAGAGCATTCCATTGGCCATCTGTGGAATTCTCCCACTTGGGGTGTGAGCCATAGGGTATGTTTATAAAGCCTGGCATGGTTTGGATTATGAGGAGTGTGAGCCATGCCTCAAACCTCTTCAGCTCACTTTCCCGCAGTGAAATTGAGTTCAGAGGCTCCAGGTGTTCTCAGAGGAGGGACCCAGGGTTTTAGAACTTCAGATTCAGCAAAATAAGCCAGGCATAACTCTGTTTAGGAGAACATAGGCAAGGGCTGGTTGAGGAGAACTCCTTGAAATGGTTTATCACCCTTTGTACTTACTATAATCATTGTTTTTGTGGTTTTTGTACATTTTTAGAAAATTCCATATGATGCATATCATAGATAGTTATAGGTCATTTCAAGTTTTTGTTCTTGTTGTTGAGTCGTTTCAGTAGTGTCTGACTCTTTGTGAACTTATTTGGGGTTTCTTGGCAAAGATGCTGGAGTGGTTTGCCATTTCCTTTTCTGGCGTATTTTACAGATGAGGAAACAGAGGCAAACAGGATTAAATAATTTGCCTGTGGTCATGCAGCTAGTAAGTTTCTGAGGCCAGATTTGAACTCAGGAGTTCTCTGAGTCTTCCTGATTCCAGGTCCAGCACTCTATCCACTGCACCACTTAACTGCCCCTCATTTCAAGTAGGCTTCTAAAAACAAGAAACAACTTCTGGTGCCAGAAAATGTTACATGGGTCTTTGGTTGGGTTTTTTTTGTTGTTGTTGTTTTTTCTTTGTTGTCTTTCCTAACCCAGACTAACTATAGCATAGATCATAGACGAGGGAGGCCACTTTCTGAATGGAAGCATTATGATTAGGTAAAAATTTCCTAAGGAATTGAAAGACTGAGGGAACATGAAATTCTCTGCCTCCCCAGAAAGGCCAAGCTTTCACTAGTTTTTACTCTTCCTCTGGTACAATTGTAAAAATGGAAAATAAATTATCATTTGAAACTGTTCCTTTTGCTAATATGTTTTTAAAATATTTCTTGATAATGCCCTTTTTGACTGTAGAAATGTTTCCATATAGGTATATGCCCGAATGTCTGAGGTCTTGGGAATAACAGATGACAACCATGTTCTAGAAACATTTATGACAAAAATGTGAGTTAATACTTTGATTTCTTATCCATTTATTCTTTTTTTTAATAAAGCTACTTTAACCAAATTCTTGATATTATAACTAAACCTGTTTTAGTGTCTAGAATGTTCCCATTATGGTTTTTATATGAGCACAGCAGTCTATAACTTGGGTTATTTTTATAACCATAAATCATATAAAAGACCTTGCTGCGTCAAATTGTCCATACATTAAGAGATGATGATGTACACAAGAAAGAGGACACAAGTCTAAGAGTTCTAATCAAATCAATTCCATCCCATAGTTTTGGGAAAGACCCTTCACCTCTCTGGGCCTTCGTTTCCACCTCTGTAAAAGGAAGGTTATCATATGAACTGGTTCCCTTTCAACTTTAAAGTCTATAATTTTTTTTTAAGTGCTATGAGATGTAGCTTAGCTTGCAAATGCCAGTGACTTCTTAGTTTGATGCATTTTAATTTTTTACATAATAATTCAGAACAGTTGAAAAAATATCCAGGGCCCCAACTAGAAACCCATTAGAAAGATTACTGTTTATGGGAAGAAGAAAAGCAAGGAAGCATTAGAGTTCTTCTTTCCATCTGTTCCTGAAGGAACAAATTCATGGGACCCTTTGACATTCTAGAATGAGCATAACAATAGACCTAACTTCCCTTGCTTTCCCTATGGTTTTACCTTAGAGAATATCTAAAAATTTTATTTTCATGAGAAAAGAGGTTTGTAGCTGTAGATATGATAATTTCTTTGCAGGAATTTTAAATTGTGGAGCTAGTTTATTATAATTCCTTTAATGTTTTAATTCACCCTAATGGATTTATTGTCTATGCAAACCTAGTTTCCTCTATTAAAAACTGAGACAGCTGTGGAATGTACAGAAATCAACTTACAATGACTATGTACACTGTAAGATGACTGAGATTTTGAATGTTACTGAAGAAGAATGGAATGGAAAACCTTCAGTTGTTTTTGGGGACAGTTTTACATTTTGTGAAATGTGTGGTAATAATAATCATCTGACTTCTTAACTGAATTTGTCTAAAGTCTATATATATTGGTTTCTCTTACAAAACACATATCACTTATCATCAACTTTTTTTTTTATTCTAGTGTTACAAACCTTAAATACTGGGGAAGATGTGACTCTGTGATAGCGAGAACTCTGCAGTTCCTCAATGATCTTTCTGTTGGATATCCTTTTTGCTGTGTATCTGGTAGAGTATAAACTGTAACATGATGCATCATTTACAGCACTATTATTATCACTGTTACCTCTGCCAAAATGGCAGTCTTGTGTAGTACCAAGCTTTCATTGGAAGCTAAGTGATCATTTGTCAGGCTTATTGCGTAAGATATTCTTACTTCAGAAAGGATTTGGACTAATCTACAACTGTATGACTCTTAACATTTTAGGACCACTTACTCAATGAATAAACATTTATTAAGCACTTCATACTTATAAGACACAGCTCAGTGTTTAGGAATACAATGAAAGATGAAAAATAACATAGCCCCTGTTACTAAGAAGCTTCTTATCTAATAGGAATGATGCAGTTACACACACACACACACACAAACACACATACATGAAACTATAATACAGGCTAGGAAAAATAATATTTTAATGCAAAGACACTGTGTCCTTGCAAGGTAGATTGGTTCCTTCCCTCTTTGTAGGACTATAGTATCATAATACATAGAATTACTTCTGAAAGGGAACTTGGAAAGCATCTTATCCAGCTGCCTCATTTTAACACAGAGGTGGCACCAAGGTTCAGAGAGAAGTGATTTGTCCAAGGTGGCACAGCTAGATTCAAACCCAGGGCCTCTCACTCTAGATCCTGTAGTCCCCAGTAAATAAGTAAGGAGGAGCAAGGAAAATGCCAAGGGTCACAGACAGTATCATAGTTCTAGACCTTGAAGAGATCCCAGGGGCCTTCTCTCTAATCCAATCCCTTCATTTTACAAATGAGGAAACTAAGGCCCAAAGAGGTAAAGTGACTCACTGCTAGTAAGGGGCAGAGGGTGGGATTTGAACCTATATCCTCTGGCACCTCAACTGTGACTTTTTCTACTGTACCATGCTGCCTAATGCATGATTTTCTTTGAAGGCCTCATTTGTACAAGTAAACCCATGCACAGTAAACTAGGTAACAGATATATGATTCTTTGCAATATGTTGAGGAGCTGGTTTTGGTTTTGGTTTTTTTAAGAAATTAGGACTTTATTTTTTAAATATCAGAATGTTTTAAAATATTGCACCATAGTAATAGAAACAAGTGCACTGAATATTCTTCAGGATCATCCCTTTGTCTATTAAAAGGAAACAAATGAGCACTGGATAAAGAAAGAATGTCAAGACAGGATCAAATTGTAAGCTTTATTATACATTGAAATTCTAACCCTCACAAAATCAACCCCCCAGATTTTTTTTAAAATAGGAGATGTTATGTGTCAAATGCACAAATGTCTTTAATATTTTATTTTTTAATTAAGAATTAGATATTTTGTTAATTTATACTTTACTGATGTTGTCACGTTCCACATGTGAGCTAAATATATATAAAATATTTGCATCTCAGCCATGAGAAATGTAGAAGATATGAAAAACATTGCTCTAGTTAAGTATTCAGTATTAGTTGATATTTTAATTTCAACATAACATTCTGAAGATAGTGGCTTCTGCTAGCAGTAGTTGGGGTTGTATGGAGAAACCTTTAACATAGGTTCACTTCAGTAATATGTTTGTATTAGTTAAGTTTAAAATTGTGTTCCTTGGCAAACCATAAAAGATTTCCAAAGTATTAGACACCCACTTTTGTGCTGGAATTTAATATGCAACTTTTTATTGGAAAATAATCGTCCTTGTCTGGCAAAATCCACCATGCAATATTTCTGTTAGTAGGTATAATGCAATAAAGACAGGGAGGGCTATTTATCACTACAAATTTTGAGGATTTCAGGATTCTTTTTATTATTTTAATATATTTCTTTGGTATTAAATCAGAAAAATGATAAATTACACCTGTCGAGGCTGTTTTTCTTTTTTACTCGAAAGTGATGTACAACCCAATTTCTGTGGTCATTTTGGCTTTTAGAGATATGTATTTTTTTCTTATTAAAAAAACTCATGCAGTAGTTTTTTTTAAATAATAATACTGAAATACTTTTTATTTCTAACATATGAAGTGGTTCATAAGTACTTCCTGGGTTTTCAAACTTCGGCCTTTTCACGGTGAATTAGTTTATTTAAAATATTTGTGCAAATTGTTTAGAAAGAAATAGATATTTTATAGAACATTCCTTATGGGTTGAATTTATCCCATGCCTTAAATCAAATTTTAATTTTAAAATAGAATTAATTTGACTTGAATTGTTGTTTTTAGCAATTGATCATTCACTCATATCTACCTTAGATCATTTTTCCACCATAAAACTTTTAGCCTCTCATCGATTGGTTCAGAAAATGAAGCCTTTTATTTTACAGAATGTATACTGCTTTTGACCAGTTTTCTGAAAGTTTTTTTTAATATAATTCCAGAAAACTTATTATATAAAAGTTAAAAGAAACTATGACATCTTTAACAAAGGGATACAAATGATTTCTACTAGTGTGCATTGTTCTACGTTATTT
This sequence comes from Vombatus ursinus, assembly GCF_900497805.2. Classification (NCBI taxonomy): domain Eukaryota; kingdom Metazoa; phylum Chordata; class Mammalia; order Diprotodontia; family Vombatidae; genus Vombatus; species Vombatus ursinus. The sequence goes on along the minus strand of NW_020954641.1, from coordinate 8,993,733 downwards.
TAACAATTATTTCAGGTTTGCATATTTAGAAATATATATTAGCTCAATTTGATTTCAATGCTCAGTTATTTGAATTATAAATCATTATGTCGCTTCCAGCTGATCAGTCATGAAATATCTTTGAATTCATTTACATAATGGAATATGTGACTGGTGCAGCTATGTCAGTGTAGTCATGGTGTTCCCTAATGCATGTTTCGTTGTTTCCAATCATTATCTTTACTGTAATGTGTTTTTAATCCTAATTGTATTATTTTTAGAGCAACAAACAACTATCTGACTTAGAAAAATATGGTCTTGTTTAACAGTAAAAAAAACCCAAGACACTAAGTTAGAAACCACTAGCCATAGGCCCATTATTAATTAGATTGTGTTAATAAATAAACAGTAATATTAAGAATATTGCTAACTTTAAAAGATAAAATAATAAATAAAACAGTAAATAAAGTGAAAAATAACCCTCCCCCAAAAAACTATGACCTCTTTAAAAGGGCAGATGTCTTATAGTGAAGTCTAAAATGAAATCTTAAATTTTATCACTCATGATATATGATTGTTCAGATATTTAGAGTTGCTTCTGCTCATCATTTTTACCTGCTTCTGAATTGACCTTAATCTATATATTATGGCATATTACAGGAGTTCTTAACTTGAAGTCTATTAACATAGGTTTTTTTATATTTTGATTATTATATTTCAGTATAATTGGTTTCCTTTATTTAGTATTTTTTTATGTATTTAAAAACATTATTCTGAGACAGTCCAAAGGCTTCACCAGACTATCTGAGGGGTCCATGATTCAAAAAAAGTTAAGAACCCCTAGGGTATACAATTAGTCTTCTTGTTTCAATTTTCTGGTTTTTGATCTGACTTTTAGATATTGAGAATGCAAAAGATAACCTTCCTTTTAGGAAGGGCTACCAGCTTTAAGGTAACTGGAGAATCTCATTGGGTTATTTGGCTTAAAGCAGAAAGTCAAGTGCCCCAAACACACTTGCATATTTATTGCTACTCCCAAAAGGATTTTTTTTTCCATTTAGAAAATAGTTTAATTGACTTTTGCAGTGACAATAAAATAATATCACGAAATAATTACATCTGTGAGGTTGCTACCTCAGAACTCCATAGACTGTAGCTAGCCAGTCATATTCACCCTAGGGCTGCTCTTTGCTAAGCGTGCAACTCTCCAAATTGGTCAAGTTATAATATCTTTAAAGTCTAGTGACCACTGGAAAGAAAATGTTATGTTTCCCGGGCTTATTTATTATGTCATACTTATCATATATTTTAATTTTTTTTCTATTCGCTCCGTTTTCAAAATTGATTTTTAGAAATTTGTGGAACCAAATGTTTGATTTGCATATTTCATGTATATTGATACAAAGAGCATCCTTGTGAAGGGTCACTGTGAAATTTCCTGTCTATGGTACACCAGTTAATATCACTAGATTCCACCTCTTTGAAAGGTTATCTTACCTACAGCAGGAATCTCCAAGATAATTCCAGTGGTTAACACAGGTAGTTATTTGGGGGAATGGAGACCCAGTAGCATGTGAGCTATTAGGAAAACTAATTCATTTAATTAATAAAAAAGAAGGTAAAGAAGAAGAGAGTTGATTGTCATCTAAATTTGTTTGAGTTTTCTCTTCTTGTTCCCATGTTATTGTTGTTTTAAACAAATAATAGAACTTTTATTCATAGTTTGCTCATCAAAATTCATGCTCCTAATAAGATAAGAGATCTTACATTTACTTCAAGTAGCCTAATTTTCTGATTCAAGGACATCTGAGAATTTCATTGCAGAATATTACATTAGCCTACCATCCCTCAAGAGTAGGGGTATAAGAGAAACATTCCTAACTTCCTTTTAATAAATTCCAAAATGACTCAATCATCTCTGAATTTACTTATTTAAGTCTTTCTTAAGCCCATTTATATTTCCACCTCTATTCTATTCTGAAAAAGAATCCTTTTATTTCCTTTCAAGCTACCTTCTTTGAACTCAAAGGAATATTGCTTACTTCTACTACATTGTAATTTGGTAAACAACACTGTGTTAATCTTGACAATTTGTGTTGATATACAGTCATATCTTCTCTTAGTCATTTTTCTTAACACACTAACACATCCCTTTTGTTTATTGTCATGAAAACCCTTTTATCTTGATCATTTTGCATGTCTTTTCCTAGACCTTATCCAGTTTTATTTTATCTTAAGGTAAGAGAATTAGAATGACATACTATTCTAGTTTCAACATTTAGACATAAGTAAGATTTTTTTAAAAAAAATCTTTGTTTCCAAAGGCCCTCTTGATTAATCAAAACATTTTCTTCACCTTTTAAAGGGACACAGTAGTACAGTGGGCTGATATCTTCAAGGGAAAATCAACCATGATTCTAAACTTATTTTCTTGGGCTACAATTTAAGCTGAGTCTGTGATTTTATAAGCATATCACATTTTGTTTTTACCTTGATGTATTATGACCTTATAGTTGCCCACGTTGAAGCTAATCGACCACTTTTCATCTTGCCCACATACAGCTTTATGAGATCTCCCTGCAGCTTATCTATTAGTTCAGAATTCCATCACATGGAAGTCTTAGCATTATCAGCAAACTTGGTTTTACTAGTGTACTTTCTTCATTTCTGAAAATTATCTCAGCACAGGTCTTTTAGTTATCTAAATGTTGATATTTCCCTCTCCAGAGAATAGTTCACGTGTCTCACCTTTTATTTCCTGGCTTTGTCTGTCCATGACAAACACTCCCATGAGTTCTCTCTCTCTTTTTTTTTTTTTGTAGTGAGGAATGTTGAGTAGAAATCAGCTTGGATTCATAACTCTCTCTCAACCCCATCATCTAACTCTTCTTCAGCCAAGTTCTGCCAGTTCTTCCTTCACACCATTTGTCATTCATTTCCATTCTTAGCGTCCTCCTGCTCTATAAGACTACCTTTCTTAGATCTTAGTTCTATCATGTCACTTTGTTTTGCAAAAGCTCACAATTATTTCCAATCAGTTTTTATACCAAAATAAAATTTCTGATATTGGATATGAGTACATTAATGAATCCATTATTCCAGCAGTATGAGTAATTCCTCCAGTTGTGTTGATTGGAATCCTGCCTCAACCTGTGTGATTCTTGTCTAGGCATTGCTATAAACCCACGATAGAGGATCTGCCCAATGCATTGGCAGCTTTCCTTAAGCTCAAGGCTTCCTAACTTTGTTTGTATCTCAGACACATTTAGCAATCAGGTAAAGCCTGACTCAGTAAGATATATCTAACCTTATGAGAATAATATTTTTAAATGCATAAAATACATGGGCTTGCAAAGAAAACCAGTTATTATGAAACATATCCCATAATAAATACATACAGCTATAATGAAATATATACAATGTTATCAAAATATTTTAGAAAAACAAGTTCTCAGACACCAGTTTAAGAACCCCTGGCACAGATTTTTTAAATATTCCATGGGTACCAATGCTACCTTCATGCTATTTTATCAGCTAGCCCTTTCTCTTACTACATGCGTGGCCTACCTTCCTTTTCCAACCATGTATGTTAGACTAAAATCCTTATAAGGTCCTCAACCATTATCCCCATAACTAACCTCCTAATCTGCCTCTCTACCGTATTTTGTACTTTGTCAAAACATACTTTCCTTCTCATCTTACATCTTCATCATCTTTTAACCATGAGTCATTACATGCCATTTCCTCAATTTGGAATGTCTTTTCCAGTAAATCCCTCTTAGATTTCAAAATTTTACTAAAGACACTTCCTTCATAATTCCTTTCCAAATGATTCCTTTTTTAAAAAATGTCCTGACTAAAAAACATCTAATTTGTGGTATACTCTCCTATTATTTTTTCCTTACTTCTCAGAATACTTAGTACATAAGTATTTATCTTTGACTAGTAGAACGAACTATTCTTTGTTGAACCTATCTTGCATTACATTATAAATTTCTCAAAGGATAGGACATGTTTTTTTTTCTTTTCACATAATCTCCCACCAGGTCCATCACAGTGTTCTTCAACTAGTAGATGCTCAATGCATGTTGCTTTTGGTTTGCCTGATGAACTAAATCTTTTCATCAAACCACGATTTTTGACGAGCCAGAGGTCTGAGTGAAAGATATTCTCGTATTCCAGTTCCTGCTTGAGTATACATTCAACCTGATCTGATAAAGACAAATCTTAGAACTTTGGAATTTTTGACATTGTACTTAAGCTCTCTGAAGCAGCAGTGTCGTAGCTAGAGATCTGACCTCAGAAGCAAGAAGACCTGAGTTCAAGGCCTACATCTAGCACTTCTGGTTTAGTGACCCAGGCAAGAGTTTAGAACTGGAAGGTACAAAAAAAGGTACTGATCATCATTAGGAGAGGAAATTCCTAACCAGGCCCTCCTTATATTAATGAAAGCCCAGGCCTAGTCAAAACAACAACAGCGACCACCCACTTCAGCCATATTTGTTGCCATTATCACCCTCCAGTGATTTCTAACACATCATTGTCTTGATAACAAATTCACTTCTATGAATGTAGCATAGGCTTTGGACTCAGTCTTCTGACTTGGACCAGCAGTTTGGGCTACCAGAGATCAGCTGCTCCTTCTACTTACTGAGTTCTCGGAATAACCTAGGTGAGGTTATTGTTGCCCAGGTGATCCCTATTCAGTATTTCCCAATGAAGACCATTTGACCAATTAATATCTCCCCAATATTAATTAACTAATGAGGTTTTTACAAAGAGATATTTACTGAGAAGCTATAGCAATGATTTAAGTACAGCAGCATCTCCCCAAACCCTGAGATGCATCCTCCCCTCTACACACCCAGTCCCTGGAGAGAATAAACTCAAAATTAAAAAATTAAAATGGTTGCTCTAAAGCATTTCTTCCCCTGATATCCAATCAAGAGAGATATTTCATGGCACTGAGATTCCTTCCTTCACAAATTTCCCACCAAATTCACATCTGGGTATTATACAGCCAATAGAAAATTGCTTATAGGACATATCTCAGATACCAGGTTGATTTTCTGCCAGTCTGTGTCAAGGAGGTCACTCCTGGGGCAGGCTCCTTCACACTAGACTTGTCTCTTGCTGCTGCCATCAGCTCCAGTTGCTAAGGAGACCTTTGATGACTTCTCTGACCTCTGAGGTTCACAAGGTTACCTGGACCATTCCATCTCACTTAAGATTAGGAAAGAATAAACAGAAGGCACTATGCATTCACATTCACAGTCACATGGAGGCCAGGGGGCAGGAACTGCTCAATTCCCCTCCCTCTAGAAAGAGTTATTAGTAGTTGTTCTGGTAGTAGTTCTGGCTGGCTTGCTGTCAGGGAAGAGGAAGAAAGATCTCTGCTCCCAACTTTTTTAGTCATACTTCCTTCTAACCCAGCTGCTAAAAGGCTTTTTATCACAACACCATAAACTGACAAGAAACAAGACCTGCATGTACTGAAGCAGGGGGATCCTAGCCCCTCTGTTAACTCATACCCAGATACAGGCTTACCAGGCTTCCACATGGGTTGGTACCTGGCAAAGCATATGGTACATCACTTCAGGTTAGGACTAAATTGACCCCATTAGTTGAATAAGGCATAATTCTGTCCTCAAAATATTATTCATAAAAGTATATGTAATAACTTTATTGTTTATATAGCACTTTAAGATCTGCAAAACACTTTACGTATGTATATTATCAGATTTCATCCTCACCCTGAAAGGTAGGTACTATTATGCCCATTTTATAGATGAGGAAACTGAGCAGACAGAGGTTGAGCAACTTACCAGGCATCACACAGCTAGTAAGCATCTGAATCCAAATTTAAACTCGGGTCAAGTCCAGCACTCTATCTAGTCTACCACTTAGCTGCCTCTCTATATATTTCTTTTTTTTTCCAGTTAATTTTTTTTTTCTCTCAGCAAAAATCTGCCTTCTCACCCTTTCTCTCCACCCAACTTAGAAAGAAATACAAAACCCTTAATACAAACATGTAGAATCAAGGAAAATAAGTTTCCCCATTGATTGTGTCCAAATATGTACACATAACATACATATTTATATTTATGTCTCACTCTGTCTTCTCGAGTCCTTCACTTCTCTTTCAGGTGAGAGGTAGCATGTTTCTTCATGAGTCTTCTGGAATCATGGTTGGTCATTATGCTGACCAGATTTCCTAAATCTTTCAAAGTTGTTTGTCCTTACAATATTGTTGTCATTGTATAAATTGTTCTCCTGGCTTTGCTCATTTCACTCTGTATCCTTTCCTATAAGTCCAGTTTTCTCTGATATGATCCTTTTCATCATTTCTTATAGTACAATTATATTCCATCACATTTAGATGCCATAACTTGTTGAGCTATTCCCCCATTGATTGGTGGGTACCCCTTCAGTTTCCAGTTCTTTGCCACTTGCAAAAATCAGCTGCTATAAATATTTTTTTGTACATCTATACATAGATTTACTTAGCACTGATCGCTTCTTTCTGATACACTCCTTCTTATTCCCTCCTCTTCCTTCTCCCCTCTCTCTTCTGTTTCCCTATTTAGTGAAATGTATTTATATACCCTCGGGCAGCTAGGTGGGTCAGTGGATAGATCACCAAGCCTGGAATCAGGAAGACATCTTCCTGAGTTAAGATCTGGTCTCAGACCCTTACTAGCTGTGTGACCCTGGGCAAGTCGCTTAACTCTGTTTACCTCAGTTTCCTCATCTGTAAAATGAGCTGGAGAAGGAAATGGCAAACCACTCCAGTATCTTTGCCAAGAAAACCTCAAATGGGATCGTGAAGAGTTGGGCACAACTAAAAGCAACTGAAGAACAAAGTTAATGTGTCCAACTATGTGTGTGTTTTTTTGTATTCTCCCCTTCTTTGACTAGTTCAGATGAAAGTGAGGTTCAAGTATCAGCAGCTCCCCATCACCACTCCTACTTGTTTATATAGACTTCTGCTTACACAGCCTGATTATGTGAGATAATTTTCCCTAACCTTCCTCTCCCTTTTGTTTTCTGGTATTTTCCTCTTACCTACACTTCCCATTCTTCTTTTAAGAATGTCAGAACATGACAAAACCACTACCGGTCCCTCTTTCTTATTAAACTTCCCGATAGCCCCTAAGTTCTCATTTGTGAGCATCCCTTATTCTCCTTGTTGGTTCACCATTAACCTGTACTGATGCAAGGTACCTCTCCTTTCCAGCTTCCTTTTGTATGCTGTCTTTCCCCATTAGATTGTAAGCTCCTTGAAGGCAGAGACTTGCATTTCTTTTTCATTGTATCCTCAGTGCTTAGTACAGTATCTGGCACATAATAGGCTCTTAATAATAATGTATTCACTGAGTGGCTGACTGACTGAAGGAAACTCTAAGAGCCTATTTACCCAGAGAAGAGTGAGTTAAAAGTGAAGACATATATGTCCTGCCCCTCTATTTTTTTCCTTCTTGTATTATTTGTTTGCTTTGATTCAGTACACCTTCCTTTTATGACCAGAGCCAGCCTTGGCTTCCTGGGAGGAAATATAAAGTCATGGTATTTATGCATATGAATCTGTTTTATTATTATTTATTGGCAAAATGAAAAAAAATGCATTCTTAATTATTTTTTTTCTTTAGAATGTAATTAAAAGGCACTAAGGCTGGCCTTGGTACAAAGTGCACAGATGCAGTTTTGCAGCAAATGTGTCTTTGGCAGAGTAGATTCTTCCTGTGAATGTTCTTTTTATTGCTACCATAAATATTCTATTGTCAAAACATGACTTGCTGTTTATTAACAGCACTGACAGAAAGATTTCTATTAATGGCAACATTCTTATTTCCCAAAGACCCTGTCACTTTTAACTTTGCAATTGCAAGAAAATTTGTATATGGTAATTACTTAAGATATTTCTTAGTTTATTGATTCTTTCCCCTATTAGCCAAATGAAGTTTGGGTGGCAGTTCCTCCATTCAGTGAGTGGCACCATGAAGTCATCCAGTTTCCATGCTGTGTAGGACTTTCAACTTATCAGCGCTGTTTCTGCCTCCATCAACCTGTCAGTCAATCAATAAACCTTGTTTATCAAGCATTCACTATGAACAGAACATTGTCTGTGGGAAATTAGTACATGAACTGACCTCTAAGTATGTAGTCTAATGGATAAGACAAATTATAAATACTATAGATACCTGTAAGAATAACAATAATGCCATATCCATATGTAACCCTTAACGCTTTGAAAAAACCATTTTCACATCCATTATCTCTTTTGAGCCACCTCTGAATGAGATAAGTCAGAAGGGCTTGTCATCCCCATTTTACAGATGGGAAAACTGAAGCTCATAGAGGCTAAGAACTTACTCAGGGTCACTGAGCTAGTTACTAGCAGAGCCAAAAATAGAAATAAGGTCTACTGACTCCTGAGCAGTTCACTTGTTAGAATGTAGGCTTCTCATAGGTAGGGAATCTCTTTTGCTTTTTGTTTGTATCCCCAGCATTTAGCATTGTGCCTGGCACACAGTAAGCCCTTAATAAATGATTGTTGATTGATTGATTCACTATACCACTTCATAAATGTCTGAAATATAAAATTAGAAACACCAATGTAGTTATAGAGAGATATGACCATAGTTGCTCAATATTAGGGAAATGTGAGAGAGAAGAGATTCTCCTAAGGGGAAATTATTGTTTAGATATTGGTTATACTAGATGACTTCTGAGGTCACTTTTAGGTCTGACAGTCTCTTGTTCTAGGAATATAACTTGTGGGAGAGTTGGAAGAACTGGAAGAGCAGACCTTTGGGAAATGAACAGAACCAGATAGACTGAGTCTGGACAGTGTCTTGAACCAAGTTTCAAAGGTGTAAAAGCTTATATGCTGTATTTATATTTCTTGACAGAGAGAGAGAAAAAAAATATCACAAGTAGAAAAAAGGGCTTAAGAGTATGCAGAAGATGTAACAAGTAGATTTCTCTTTTAGAAAAAGGCAAAAACATAAATTGAGGTATTTTAAAAGACAAAAGCAAAACACTGAGTTAGTTATGGATGCATTCATGATTAGTCCACTTTTTGAGAGTAGCAGAGTTCTCAGTCCAACACTCCTTTCTGTTCTCCTCTTTGGCTCCTTATTCCTCTGCTCTTAGTGCTCATAGAACAGTGGCCCAGAAACACTGAGCTGCTTCATCAATAGATGGCATGTCATGTACTGAGCTCCCTGGAGAGCTTTCTGATCCTCCCTCTGAGCAGGATTTTCTTATAATTCTTCTGGCAGAACTCATCACTTCTTAGAGATGAGTAATTTTTTCTCCATTATGGCTCGTTGATAATTATTTTATGATAAAATCACATTAAGTAAAAAGAAAGTCTAAAGTAACATCCAAAATTTAAAAGGGGTCAGTTTTAATTTTCTACCATCAAGACTTTAATACTAAGAGAATTCTTATCTTAATTATAAAATTCATTCTTCTTTTTCATGACTAGAATTCTATATGAGATATGAAAAGTAATTGCACTGGTTAATAATGGATTATTACTCTGACAGTGAAAGATATTTCTATACTGTATGCTTTTTTTTAGGATTAGTGTTTATCCTTCATAAGAAAAAAATCAGTATTACACAGTTGAATGTTGTTTTGGTAACATGCTTATAAAATAAAACTATATTCCTCTCCCCCCAAAAAATCCTTGACTACTATTACTTATATTCTTTTAAAAAAACTGGTGAAAATAGAGGCTGTGAAATTCATGCTTCAAAACCATACTGTAAGTGTTATTCTCTCATCAGTGAATTCAGTGTTCTTCATAGTTCAGTGCAACATTTTAATTCTGGATGCCATTTTGTTTTTGTTAGAGTGAGCACTTCCCATTTCTGGGTGTCAGTGAAGGCTACAATCTCGGTGACCTCAGATGTCGAACAACATTCTACACAGCTCTTACTCGCCTCCTCATGGTTGATCTAGGTAAGGTTACTAACATCTGCTTGATAATAAAGAAATTTGAGTTTGAGTTTGATTTTAATTTGGAAGTCAGAGTATACATGAGTAGAACACTCAGCCATCCAGACTCTGCTACTTACTTCCTGTACTACTTGAAGAAAGTTGCTTAACTCTCAGGGCCTTAGCTTTCCTCATCTGAAAAATGAGGGACTTGGAATAGATGACCTTTCAGCTCCCTTCAGGTTCACAATTTATGATTCTGTGGTATGATATTTCACTTGCTGGTTTTTCCCATCTTAGGCCATTTCTAGGAACTCTTGAAATTTTGGGCTTCCATTTGCTAATACCGATTCCAGAAGAAAGATCTTCGAAAGGCAGCTTATGCTTATCCTTTCCAGGAGTTCTTTCATTGACCTCTCACCTCAACATCTGTAACCAGGACTTTGGAACTAACAAGAGAAGCTAATAGGTGGGGAGAAAACCAAAGTTCAGAATCCTTCTTCTCTTCCAAAGGTAGCAGCTGGGTCATTGTCTCTTTACTACTCTGCCAGGAAGCATTGCAACTTGAATGAATGTATGTTAGTGTTTGCTGAGTCAGAGGAGCAGGTCAGTGAATGTGCCATTTGTAGGTAAGACTCTCACAATTTAGAGCCTGGAGAACCTAAAGATCATCTAATTCAGTGCCAGACACAGAAATCACTCCCAGAACAGGGAGAGACTGGCCTAAGACTGGCTGAGAACAGAACCTGGGGACTTTTAACTCACAGTCCAAGGCTCTTTTGACAGCAAGGTGACACAGTGGATAGAGTGCTGACCCTGGAATCAGGAGGACTTGAGTTCAAATACAGCCTCAGATACTTAACTAGGCTGTGTGACCCAGGGCAAATCACTTAACCCTGTTGGCCTCAGCTCCTCATCTGCAAAATAAGCCAGAGAAGGAAATGGCAAACCACTCCAGTATCCTTACCCAAAAAGCTACAAATGGGGTCATGAAGAGTCAAACATGACTGAAATGACTCAACAATAACAACCACAACCAAGGCTCTTTCATTAAACTGCAAAGCAGATGATGGACATTAGTTCTGCCTTCCCATGGTGATGTATTGATTGATCTATCAACTTAAATATGAAATTTTTAATGTGATAATACTAAAAGAAAGAATGATAAACAACTTTGTGCCATAGATGTAAAGGTATTGTTCCTTGTAATGGAAACATGACAGAGCCACTCATATAGGTAACAATGCTTCTGCATAGGAAGCATTTCACTGTGATTCAGTGGAATAAATTATAAGAAAGACAAACTGCAGAAAGTTTAGAGAAAAGTGTCCAGAATGATTAAGGAGCTGAATGGGATTGATTTCTAAGGAAAGATTAAAAGAACTATGTATGTATAACTTGGCTTAGTGACAACTAAGGCTAGAGGCAAAGAGAACTGTCTATAAATATTTGAAGAGTGTAAACCGGGCATGCAAAACCTGATCATCTGGTCCCCCTCAGCAATAGAACATCTCACTGAGTGACAGTTTGGCACCCCCACACTGGCCTCATTCATCATCATCTTCATCACCAGAAATATGCACAAGCAGTGTGTGAGACACTCTGCTGGATACCAAGAACCATAAGATGGCCCCTACCTTCACAGAGCTTACATTGTCATAAAAAGAAAATCTTACTTTGGTCTCTACCTTTTTGATTAGTATCTTTTTTTTTATCTTATACATTTTATGCCTGCAAAGAACTTGGAATAATAGGATTTTAAAGAGAAAAGAAGCCTCAGAGATCATCTAGTTCAACTTCCTCATTTTCTATAGGAGGAAACTGAAGCCAATAGAGGTCAAGTGACTTCTCAACTTCCCTGGGGTGACATAATAGGAAATGACAGAGTGCAGACTCAAGGCCAGGTTTTCTGACTCAAATCCAGTTCTCTTTCCACTATACTAGAGATAAAAGATCTGGGATTGAGTTTTTGCCACTTGTATGAGTTTGGGCAAGTTACTTCAACTTTGTTTTGCTTAATTTCCTTACCTAGAAAATGGGAATAATCCCTGCCCTGTGCCTCCCTCACAAACTATTGTAAGGATCAAATGGGTAAATTCGTAAGCGTATGAACAATAAAGTGTTATCCAAACATAAGGTGCTAATGCTGTTAATGCTTACTTTTATAAATATGAAGTTGCAATATTGATTCCTAATGGATATTGTCAGAACTCTTCCCTTTTTCATTACGTGTGCATTAAGGCCCAAAGCTGCCACTGCTATTCAGAATAATCACAGACCATAGTAATACCAGCATAATACTATCATAATCATACCATCATTATGGCCTATGGAACCAGCTGTACCTGCCAATAACCAGAAGCATATAGCTTTGGCCATAGGCGCCTCAAAGAGGGAATGAGGACCAAATTCTTTCCACAAGTCACTTGAATGTTCAACTATTCGTTGCTCTAAAATCTCTATGGTTTGCGAAATCATGTTGAACATAAATATTATTATTGGAAAGTTTGTCTTATCTGCTATGCTGAATGTAACAATACTCTCTACATTATTAAGCAGAACTATATGACTTTATAGTTTTATTTAAATGATAATAGTAAATAAGAAACAATGCAACCTATTCTTTTAAATAACTCTCTTGAATGGAAACTTTATTCATATGTAAGATGAGTAACTGTGCTGAACAGGAAAAGTTAAAGCACTAAAATGTTCATTTAAACGAGTAAATGACAAAAAACCTTCATAAATTAAAAGGAAAAAAATAGATGGGTAGCCTTTTCATATTACTGATTTACTTTTACAGAAGTAAGTCAAAATAATTTTTGCCTGACCCATTAGTTAATCGGTGGATAGAATTCTTGGATTAAAATGAAAAACAAGTTTAATTGAATTTGAAAAAATAGACTGAATATGTTTTATGTCTGAGCCATGCTCACTGGAGTGATTAGAAAAGGGGAAAGAAATTGGGCGTCATATTAACTGGTATTTACTTTGAGACGCATTTTGGTTTTTATTCAACAATTTGTACTTTCTATGAATTTAATTAGACTTGATGTGCCTGAGGTTATATTTCTGATGAAAATGGGCTTTTTTTTGGCAATAAAGAATTGTACCACTTTATCAAATTGGTCCTTGGCTAAACAAAAAGAACTACCCACTTGTGTAAAGAGCAGTCCCATCAACACTCTTGCTACCACATGTCATCAAGATATTTTCCCTTTTCAAAGTTTGGAAAATGTGTCTGTGTTTTCAACAATTTCTATTTTTCTCTTTTCTGTATTGTAAGAAATTGTTCAATTAGGAAGCAAAACACTGTGTCTGGAGACTCTGTGTATGCAAACCAAGCAGGGCGACCAACCCCATGGGCAGATCCATGCACCCTTCCAAGAATTCCTTCAGGTTCCCTAGATTGTTTTTAAATTAACTTTGTCAAACTAATAAACTAAAGGAAAGCTAGTATTACCCAAGCCAGTCAATGAAGAATCTCTAGGGTGCTGTTCAGTATAAAACCCTTCAATGTGATAGAAACATTCTTTTTAGTTTAATATGAACAAGGGCGAATTGAGTTGGTAAAGGGAAAAATGAAAATAGCTACAAGAAGGCTCTTCCTCCTTATGGAGAACCTAATAGTACTGATTGTGAATTGAGGTTGTACCAGTTGTGAATTTAGTATTGATTGGTACCATTACCTTTTTATCACTTAGGCATTATGTGATTGCACTTTGAGTGAGAGTGATCACAGTGTGAACATATGTTTAGAATTGGTAGTATTAGTGTTTTCCACAGAAAATAAAATTCTATGCAATTGGTAATTTTGGCAGAAGACAAAACAGTACTATTTCTTTAAGAAAAAAATTACATTCTTTAAGTGGCTAGTGATATTTCTAACTTTGTGTTTTAGCAAGGTATTCAGAAAACTTTTGGTTTTGTCACACACAAAATATTGATACTTGGTGTTCTTCCTATTTTACATTTATGGAAGCAGTGTAGGGTTAAGCGACCTTAGTACATAAAGGAAAGTAGAAATTAGAAAGTGAAGAAGGTAGGGAAAGTTTCCATTTTTTAATTACTTCTCCTCTCTTTCTTTTGTCCCGATATTTGTCAGTATTATTCTTCTTTCTTGATCATTAACAAATTTCTCTCTTTTTTTCATTGTAGAAGACATATTGTCCTGTGTTTTTTGATTGATTCATTTTCTAGTCAGGGTGGAGAGGGGAAAAAGCAGACTTTCAAGACTATGAAGTTATAGAAGATTCCTGATTACTGTTAAACACCTTCTAGGTATACCACAGTCATACACTCAAATATACAAATGGGAAAATATGAGTCCAGTATAATTTGGGGCTTTATTTTTATGGCAACTAGTGCCAAAAGGTGCCCTAAATTAAAGGTTTCGCCTTTATTCTGTCTCCCCTCCCCCCCTCATGAAAAAAAGATAAAGAACCTTCTGAGTTCCCGAACTCTATCCCTGCGAAACTAAGAGAGTAAGAATCCCAGTCAACAACAGTAAATGAAGTTGATAGATATGGAGACTCAATATGGACATCTCACCTGCCTCCATCAGTTGGCTGAGACTGTCTGCAAAATAAACAGTATAAGGGGTAAGAGGTAGAGAAACAGCTGGAGATACTTAGAATCTATAATGACATAATTAAGACTAATTAGCCGGCCCTGTAGGCATGAGGTAGCCCATTAAGTTGAGATCTAGATTTAATAACTTACCTGATTTTAAGGGTAAAGAGCTCGCTGTGCTCAAGGGAATAAGAAACTTTGGGGATGGCACTTTTAGAACTGGGCTTTTGAAAAGGGATAAGCAGCAAAGATGTGCCTCAACAGCTTTTCTCCTAGAAATTGAAACTAACAACTTTGGTTTCTTCGATTCTAGTTAAATGCAATGTATCAGTTTCTCAAGAGAGAATTTAGAATATAATTCACATCTGCAAAATGGGTATAAAAAGAAGAAAGTTTTTGATAATTATATCAAATTGCAACTTCCCCCCATTCTAGTAATTGGCAAATCCTAGATGTAAATATTGTAAACATAGGCTTCCAGTGCTCTTTTAATGCAGCCTTTACACCAAGGGTTCTAAACCATTTTTGTGTCATAGACCCCTCTAGCAATCTGGTGAAGCTCTGTTCCCTCTTCTCAAAATAATGTATTTAAATATCTAAAATAAAATATATAAGATTATAAAGGAAGCCAATTATATTAAAATATAGTTATAAAAAATTTTTAAAGTTCACAGACCCCAAGAATACCTGCTTTAAATACTCAATCATGCCAGAGTACCTCCTCAATTGTATACAGAATAATAATGATAGTGATAGTAATAATATCAACTTACATTTGCATATTCATGATACAGTTTTTCAAAGTGTTTTCTATAACATTTTGCCATAGGAAATGCAAATATTACCCTTGTCTCATTATTCTTTAAGATTTCGTTTATGCTCTTTTTTATATTAGCATTGCTACCCACTAAATAAATGACATAGCTAGGACTTGAAGCCAAATCTTTGAACTCTAATTCCTCTTTTTTTTTTACATGGGAGAAGCATAATTTGGTGGCAGTTGGGTTTTATTTTTTTTTTAGTTTTCAGTATTCACTTTTATAAGATTTTAAGTTCCAAATTTTTTCTCCCTCCTTCCCTTCCCTCCCCCCTCCCTGAGACAGCAAGCAATCTGCTATAGGTTATACATGTACGCTTACATTAAACATATTTCCACATTAGTCATGTTGTGAAAGAAGAATCAGAACAAAAGGGGAAAAAACATGAGAAAGAAAAAAAAAGTGAAAATAGTATGCTTTGATCTGCATTCAGGCTCCATAGTTCTTTCTCTGGATGTGGATAGCATTTTCTGTCTTGAGTCTTTTGGAATTGTCTTGGATCATTGCATTGCTGAGAAGAGCTAAGTCTATCATAGTTGATCATCACACAATGTTGATGTTACTATGCAATGTTCTCCTGTGAACTCCAGTTCCTATACTCTTTTTTCCACTGGGATATACTAAATGATGTGGGATTTTCCCTTCAGGAAATTTCTGCCATCTTTTTGTTGTTCATTTGTTTCAGTCATGTCTGATTCTTCATAACCCCATTTTGGAGTTTTCTTGACAGAGATACTGGAGCGGTTTGCCATTTCCTTCTCCAGCTCACTTTACAGATGAGGAAACTGGGGCAAACAGGGTTAGGTGACTTGCTCAGGGTCACACAGCTAGTAAGTGTCTGAGGCTGGATTTGAATTCATGAAAATGAGTTTTACTGATTCCAAGCCCAGTGCTGTATCCACTGTGCCACTTAACTGCCCTTCTGCCTTCTATATGTTATTATTAGGAATCTTTGTACTGACCAGTTCTCTAGTTGTACCTCTATGAATGAGCAAATATTTATTAAGTACCTGCTATGTGCAAGGCAATGGGCCATGTACAATACATGAAGACCTCAGACTGAGGAGCCCTTAGTCCTATTAGTGTTCTGCACTGCCCTTAACTCTTTCATGTATTGTGAGTCTGCACAAGCCAGAACCATCTTGCCTTCACTCAAGTTTTTTCAAAGCCAACTGGAGTCATCATAGATGGATGCTGAAATGAAAGCTACAAGACACTGAGAATGGTCCTACACTAAACACTTGTTTCTTCCTATCAATATATTCCTGTCAGATCTCTGTCAGCTAGAACTCTAAAATTGCCAATCTAATTAGAGGGCCCTGAATGACAAATCATGTAGACCTAAACCATGTAAACCTTTAAATCATGTAAACCTTTAAAAAAAAAAAAAAAAACCTTCTTTCCCCTCAAATGAAAGTTTTCTCAAAACCAAGAATGAAAACTTGCTCCTTCCAACAGCACATGATAAGATACCTGTTCCGTTGAAGATAATAATAACTGCTATTCATACAGCATTGAAAGTTTACAAAGCATTTTATATACATTATCTTATTTAATCCTTACAATAACTCTATGAGATAGGTACTCCAGGTACTAAATTATCCTAATCTTATAGAAGAGGAACTCTAAGCTGAGAGAAATTAAGTGACTTGTCCAAAGTCGTACAGGTAATAAGAATCAGAGGACAGATTCAAACCTAGGTCCCTCCTGATTTGAAGATCAGCCCTCCTACCCTTCCATTGAACTGCCTTAGGAGTGGTTCGCTAATATTCCTAAGGGTGCATGTAGTGTACCACTTGCATTTCTCTCCCTTCCATAGTCAAGTACCTTGAATAAACCATCATTTCTACTCAATCCTTTTCTGTTTTCTCATGGTACTCCCTACTCCAGCTTGCCCTTTCTACTTCACCAAAATGGCCAGCAATCTCCCTACACAAATTCCAAAGGATTTTTCTCAGTCAATTCTCATTCATAACCTGTTACATTAGAACAAACGCATTTTAGACTGCATTAAATAATGTCTTAAGCAAGACCTATAACTTTAGTAGAAGTTAGTGCCAAAATCACTAGTTTTAGTGACCATAACAGGATCACAATATTCATCTCCTTCCTATCTATTTAAGGATGCATGGAGGCCGATATATCAAATGGTGACAATTAATATATTGCCTTCCATATCTTTTTCCTACTGACCAGGGGCATTTACACCTGATGTTACATCACTGGAGGAATCCAGTTAGAAGTGAAAATCTAACAATTGAGGCAGCTCTAGATCTCTTTCCCTCAGATTTAGGAAAAGCAACCATTAATATCTATGAGTAAAAGGAAATATAACATTCTAAACTAATTTTAACTCAAAGATACAAAGCAGATCTGTATCATACCTTGAACAAAGGGAAGAGGGAACCACATGCCACTCTAGAAATTGACCTTTAGCCATGTAGGTAGTTGCAACCAACAACTATATTCCAAACCAGTGATGGCTAACTCAGAAATTAATCCCTTTCTGGTCACATATTGACTTAGAAAATCACAAATTAACATTATCTGTGTTATATTATATATTTATTTTGTTAAATATTTCCCAATTACATTTTAATCTGTTTCAAAAGAACTTGGAAGTTTTGTGGTTGGTGAATTTCATACCTTTGTTCTAAAGTATATATTGCTCAGGCATGAATGCTAGTGGAAGTGGAACATTGTGTTTTGGAAAAGGCATACTCTAATGTCTGTCCCCAGTGAACAGTCAGCAAGTACTTAATGAGCACTATTGGGCAGTGAAAGGTATAGGTATAATTCAGAATCTCTGTCCTGTAGGAACTTAGGGGCTTTTGGGGAAAACAAGTCAAATACACATGAAAAATCAGAGAATAAAGCAATAGATAATAAAATACCAATTTGTGTGACATGTAACGCATCCAACTCTATATTGTGGATATTTATATACATGTTTTTATCTCCCCAACTAGATTGTAGCATTGTGTCTTTCACATAGAAGATACTCAGTAAATGCTTCTTGAATTTTAATTTCCTTTCAAACAGAAGTTGGCTTAGCTGAAAACAATACACAATTTAAAATGATCTATCAGTAAGGAATCTATATATTTAAAATGCTTTCAATCCTAATTGTTTCTATAAATCCCTTTAAGGTTAATCTTCATGCACTAGAATTGGGGAGGAACACCATATATATACATATATATGTGTGTGTATATACATATGTCATATGTATATTATAGACATACTTTCTGTGGTTAGAGTTAGAAAAAAATAGATAAGACTCCCCAAAAATAACGTGTTTAATTCAGTAAGCACTTAAGTGCCTATTTTGTGCAAGGAATACAAGGATAAAAAATTACAGTACCTGTCCTGAAGCTTACACAGTCTATTGAGGGGGAAGGGAGATAGACATGTATATAAATAAATATAATCCAAAGAAGGGTGTTGTGATGGAGATAAGGGGAGAGAATGCTTTTAGCAGGAGGAATCAGGAAAGATTTATGAAGAAGGTGATAGCTAGGCTGGATCTTGAAGGAAAGGAAGATTCTGAAAATGATGATGAGAGATTTCATTCCATACATGGGATATGGTCTACACAAATACATAGAAGCAGGAAATGACACATCAAGTTCATAGAACAACTCAGCCAAGCTTGGCTAGAAAAGAATGCACGAAGGTAGTAATGACATAAAACTGGAAAAGGTAGGTTAAAGACGGATCACAAAGGCCTTAAATGCCAGGCTAAGGAATTTTTTTTATTATTATTCTTTAAGCAGAGGGAAGCCACTGCAAGGTTTTCATCCAGGTGATCATGTCAGATCTATTATTAGGAAGATTATTTTGTCAGTTGGCCACTGATTAATGTGGGAGATGGTACAGATAAAAGTTTAAAATCCATGTGTCTGCAACAGTGGTGTTGCCATCAACAGCAAAGTAGGAAGAAGCAGGTTTAGAGGGGAAGTTGATGAATTCATTTTGGGGCAAGTTGAAAGGCAGGACTAGAAGTCAGGGGGGATGTTAGAGCTAATTATATGTATTTGGCATTAGTATATGAGATTGTTCCTTTTTTAATCTGTGTATAGCCAGTGTCTAACACAGTGCTTAGCTGATAGGGATAAGTGACTGGACTTGTAATTTTATTGGCATCTGGTACTTCCAATTAAGGAAACTTCCCTCCCATTGCAGATCAACACCCTCTCTACATCTCATGGTCTTAGAGAGTGGCTCAGAGCACTAAAAGGATAAGTGACTTGACCAGGAGTAAACAGCCAGTATGTGACAAAGGTGGGACCTGAGACCAAGTCTTCCTCACTTCAGGGCCAACTGTAGCCACCATCCAACACTGACTCTGTGTACTTAATAAATGCTTGTTATTTGATAGAGGTGATAATTGAATCCATGGGAATTAATGATATCATCAAGGGAAACAGTGTAAAGAAGGAAGAGGACCCTGGAGATGAAATGATTGAAATGGACGAGATGTTTAATATGTACTCACAATGTTGATGCTGGCGGTGCTTCACCCTGCCTCCCCGAAAAATTATCATATATTTATGTATTTATTTGGTGTATGTTTTCTAAATACTTGCATATGCGTATGTTGTCTCTCTCCATAGGGTGCAAGCTCCTTGAGAGAAAGATACTGCTTTGTGTGTGCGGGCGTGTGTGTGTGTGTGTGTGTGTGTGTGTGTGTGTGTGTGTGTGTGTG
>NW_020954641.1:8969877-8973698 GCF_900497805.2 Vombatus ursinus | reverse complement strand
TGTGTGTGTGTGTGTGTGTGTGTGTGTGTGTGTGTGTGTGTGTGTGTCCTCAGTGCACCTAGCATAGTGCCTTGTATATTGTAGACACAGTACTTGTTGATTGGATATACAAAGGAGTGAAGAGTATGTATCCTAAGTGGTTCATACCAGCATACAGAAATAGTTGTTTCTTTGTGTCTTCTATCATGCCATTTCTTATAACACTTTTCAGAGGAAGGCATCTTCTGACCCCCTAATTTCTTCATAGTGAAATTCTTAGCTTTCCTTTAGTGAATGTAGTGATAAACTAGTATTTTCTTGTTTCTGTAAACATGGAACTCTTACTGAATATTTAGGTATCCTTTTTTTAAGACACCTGTACAGTGAGTTACTAATGAGGCCCCTACTCAAACCACATGGTTTTAGTTTATGTTCTGTAGGTTTCCTAAAGAAAGACATTTTATTTTTCACTTTTCAAGATTATGAAAAGGAATAATAAAACCATTTTTGGAAAGTATTTCATCAAAGAAGCGTATGATTTCAATGGCATATTTGTGGCTTTTTAAATTATACTTGTTCTATAATTTAGAGAACGTTTGAGTGCATATTAATCCATTAGTCCATTTCAATCACTGTTATGACAACTATAAATCTGACTAAAATTGCATTGTATGTTATCATTAGTTAACAGATGGCACATCTAGTAGGACTTAGAGACTGGGGAGAAGAGGGAACTAAGGAGGAAAGGAGAGTGAGGGGTGGGGGAGAAAGAGGGAGGGAGAGAAAGAGAGAGAGAGAGAGAGACAGAGAGAGAGAGAGAGAGACAGAGAGAAGAAGGCGTGGGCCAGAAAGCCTCTGAGGCAGGGACTCTTTTCCTGGGGTCTTTAAACTTTTTTAAAAAATATTTTGATAACTGTATTTCAGAACAATTTATTTCATTTGTAATATCATGTATTTTACTTTATGCATTTAAAAACATTATTCTAAGAAGCTGTCCATAGGCCTCACCAGACTACTGAAGGTGGGGTCCAGGACACAAAAAGCATAAACTCCTCTGCTCTAAGGTCTCCCTCTCTAAAAGTCTGCGAGTCTACAAATGACTTGCCCTTATTCACACTACTATCTAGCAGGAGATCCAGGACCAGAAACCAAATTCCAGTCCTTCACCTTGTCCTCTATCCAGCAAAGCACATGGAGCTATCATAAAGCCAGGACAGAATTGCATAATAGGAAAAGTATTAGTCTCATTCCTCTACAAGTTGATAAAAATATAAGCCCCTTTTCCTTTGAGCCCCTCAGCAACTTTCTGCTACAGGTTGTGTGAAATTAGGTTAGAAAAAGAAGCTAAGAGTATGATAAAATAGAAAGAACACTTGGCTAGGAATCATGAAACTTGGAAACTAGGAATCATGAAATCCCGTTGTAGTCACCAATTATCATGTGACTTTGGGCAAGTCACTTAGCCTTTCTTAAATTAGGGACAATAATATTTCACCTACCTAAAATCAAAGGATCCTTGAAAAGTTCAGATGAGGCCATGATGTATATCAAGGTGTTTTAAATGATATTGTACAAAATATTTTTATGTGTATGGTAATTATTACCACTGCTGCTTTGTTAGATCCACAGACACTTTTGTATTCACCTTTAAAATAAAAATGAATTGAAAATGTCACCAGATCGCTTGCTTACTCTTAGAGTTGAGCTTCAGGCATTTCTTTCTTCCCTTATGTAAAAAAAAAAAAAAAAACCCTAGGTCAACTCTCCCATGTAATTGTGGTGAATTCTTTTAAAATCTGAGCCCATCCAGGGCCGTGTTCTATTTGATAAAGAAAAGCTTTCTTGCCCGTTTTTTTTTTTAAATAATTAAAAGAAACACAAATAAAAGAGAATGCTAACTTGTCCAACAGTCTGGGCACCTGGGTCTGAGAACCCTTCAGGGGCTTGGCACCTAAAGAAAAGTCACTCTTGGTTATTTTGAGAAGAGGATAGATCCTTGTCCCACAGGCTTTGGAAGTATCTTCCCTTGGGGCCTCTGAAAGGCTTCAGGGTCTCCACTGCCTGAGGCAGGAGTCTGTCTGAGCCAATACTGAGTCAGAAAAAAAAAAACCTGCTACTAAGTAGTTTTACTATTTCATTTAGTCCAAAAGAAAAAGGAAAACATCAAACTATAAATTGAGGCAGACATAATAAGTAAGGCGTGCAAGCTTGGCCTGTTTGTGAATGCCTGATGACCCTTTGCGTTATTCTTGGACAGATTCCTCTGGGTGGACAGTGCACTCGCTGCCTGGGCTGATGCACACAACATGCTTCTCAAACTACCGTGACCCTTTTGTTTCTCTGTTAGGTGAAGATGAGGATGAATTCGAGAATTTCATGCTTCCTCTCACAGTTTCATTTGAAACAGTAGCTCAGATGTTCAACAACAACTTTAAACAGGAAGAAACAAAGGTGAGTTTGTTTTGGCAAATGTGAAAATACATTAGATTTTGATCCAGAAGGTGGTTTTTGCATACATGAGTTCATTTTGTGCCAAGCTGTTCCTATTGTGACAATTGCACATACTAGTGAGTGATATTTTTCATATAAATGCATATCATGACATTTCACATGAAAGCAACTTTGATTGAGGCCAGATAATGGTTTCAGTCAGTTTATGATCAGATGGCTCAAATTTCCCTCTTGTGGCATTTGGCTTTTTTTTTTTTACTAGATTATTTCTTTGGGCCATTTCCCTCTAGTGCTCAAGCCCCCCTCCTCATTTTATGTTAGTATATTTATTTGGAGGAACACAAAATAATATACTTGCTAAAATACGTCATCCCTAAAGTTTTTTTAACAAGAATTTATATAAATCAAGACTTTATTAAATGGCTAGGCATATATGTATAAATAGGAGCTGGTCTTGAAGTATTGCATTCTTAAACTGAACAAAGTGATTAGGATAACTGATAGCTAAATAAGGTTTTTATGTGCCTGTGGGAGCCATATTAGGATTGATTTGACAAGTCAGTTCAGCTGTGGCAACAGTCATACTATCTAAGACAACATTATGTTTTATTAGTAAAATCCTTAAGTGTAGCAAGCTGTTTGTATCAAAACAGGAGCATATTTTAAGAGAGGGAAGAGTTTCTAATAGAAATCACATCCTTGGAAATGATAATGTATCAGAGCTACATTAAATAGATTGCCTCTGACGGTTATTTAAAAATGGCTAATAAATGCAATCGAGAGAATGTGGGCACCTTTGTAGATGAAGATGGAGTCACATTTTATTACTATTTTGAAACATCAGAAATATTACCAATAATTTCATACTGTTTCATTCCCCCTCACCACTTCACCACAAAATTAGCTGTAAACGGACAATAGAAGTTACTGAGCCATTGACAGTTATCTTTAGGGTGCTTCTGCCACAGAAGAATTAATAAAATTATTGCATCTGTTTGAAATCTTTTGAAATTTATGTCTAACCATTAATCTCATTCTTAGCAATTGTACCAAGTCCGCTAAGTTTTCATTTAGTACTTTAGCTGCAGTTTACTTTAATGATATTTTTCCAAATAATTTTTGAAGACTGAAGAGATCTGCTTTAAATGTCACTTTAAAGTTGCTTTTGATGTTCTTTCTTGATAAACATTAAGCACCTACAACGTGCTGGGCACCATCCTGTACACTAGGGAGCACCCAGTGAAGCTTCTCAAAACTAAGTGGGAAGGTTGAAGAGAACTTGCTTTCTTAGGATTGCATTTGTCTCATTTGAAGATTTCATTACATTCAGAGCTTGTTTTGATGTAACCCTGTCTAGTTTGATAGAAACCATCTTCCTTCAGTCATTTTTA
>NW_020954641.1:8929877-8967377 GCF_900497805.2 Vombatus ursinus | reverse complement strand
CTTTTGACACAAAGCATATGTGTAGAGATACATAGTTTTAAAAAATCAAATCAATGTTTTAAAAGTTTTTCAAAGCACAGTTGCTTTGAAATATTATTAGATAGATTTCCCCCCTAATTTCCTCTTTTCTAAAATTTTTTCCTATCATTTTTTCTGAAAAAAAAAAAAAAAGAGTAGAGCTGTACTGTAACCATACTTCAGCACATTAAAAACTGTGTCTCCTTGTAATATCTTTGAATAACTTTTGGCATATTTTAGTAAGGAGAAAAGTTGCATTAATGTTCATAGAATGTTCAAGCTCAAATGAATCTTAGAGATCACCCAATCCAATCAACAGTATCTTTTTATGTATTTTTAGCAAATTATTATCAGAAATAGTAGCTTGTCTACAGAGTCGAAAAGGCAAAAACATGAAGTCTCCATTGTACTGTGTACTACAGAGTAATACAAATAAGGAGGAAAAGGGCCCCTTACCTTAAGTAATTTATGGTCTAATTTGAGTTGGCCAGTATCTACATTTTTTTTAAAATGCAAAAAAAAAACCCCTTAAAGCATATGCAAATACGTTCAAATTAATATAACTATAACATGAACAGATGCTTAAGAACCACAAGAATAAAAGTGAAAGGAGTAATCAGAAAATAGGGTGGGATTAATCAGAGAAGACTCCTTGCAGGAGGTAAGTTTTGGAAGAACTATAAGGATATGGCTGGCTGAGGTGGGGATCAGGGGGAGGAACGTCAGGTGAGAAGAATAGCATGAGTAAAGGTATAAATGTGGAAAGGAGTCACTCATAAGTTAACAGCAGGAGAGCAAGCCAACTGGGGAACAACAAAGAAGGAAGTTGGGGAGAAGGGAGAAGGAAAGGGGCAAATTGGTTGAGAGAAACAGGAGCAAAAAGTAAGGATTCTTTTGTGATTATCATTCTTTCAATTAATAGCACCATAGAAACGAAATATTTTACAGGCATTTCTTTAGTTAGCATTTTAGCTCATCATCTCCATGTAACAATGAAAATAAATATAAAAACAATATTTTAAGAAATGAAAAAGTATGATTGCTGGTGATAGCTGGTTAATTTAAACAGATGAAGAAGAACTATCACCTACTAGCCCTAATATATGTTATTAAGACATTAAAATGACATTAAAGAACTGAGTTCCTTGAAGAAATGAACTGGGATATTGGGATATATCAAACGTAGCAATTACATTTACCTTGAAAATTAGCATCATCCTTAATGGTAGCAGGCACTACCTATCTAAAAAAAAACCTTTCCATGTGTTTCCAGAATCCATATGACTAGTGAAGGTGCACACACCATAAAGACAGAATTGCTTTGGTAGTGCAGTAAGCAGAACACTCCTGTTGAAACAATGGCTTCAAAAAGCACATGGGCTGCCAACAGTAAGCCAGCCTCCATGTTTGGGGTGGGGGAAGTACTTGTGCTCTTTCTTTGACACACCAGGCATCTGTTCAGAGACTTTCTCTTGCTATTCCCAGCCTCAACTCAAGCATAGCTCAATTACAGGTCCAAAGAATCAAGTCTCCCCCCTTTAGAGAAAGCTGTCCTGGTGTCTCCTCCTCACTAGAGAGTGAAAAAAGTAGCTAAAATGTGTGTGATGGTATCAGCAAGTCACCTGGCCAGCCTTACGCTAGTACTGAACTTCGTGATTACTCATTAATAACATGAAGTACAACATATGCATCCATCCTCCTTTACCATATACCTTTAAATGCCAAAATGTTTCCCATGTGGAATTAAATTTATATCACGGTCCTCTTTTCATGTAAGATGATGCATATAACTCAGTCATTAATGCTGTGTCATCAACCTCACATAAGTAGTTTTCACTTACTATTATTAAATAATGTCTAGACAGTGAGCATTTTTATATGTGTTATTAGCTAATTTTTTCCCATTTGGCACAATTCAAAAATGCAATATGTCAAGTAACTAAATGTTCCTAAGCCAATAGAATTGTTACTTGGCTAAATTTGTCGAGAGGGAGGCGGAATTGTTCAGCGCATTTGATTGGTTGATTGTGTAAAGAGTCTACGGTTTTCTATAGAAAAGCATCTGAGCAAGACATTTTAGCTAATGAATCAAAATCAGATATGTGGTCATTATTGGCTGATTATTACTCCATCTGCTCTATGCTAACGTGAAAATCAATTACTGTGTCTCTTTCCCACTGACAGCGTATGTTGATCGGGCTGGCAAGAGATCTTCGAGGGATTGCCTTTGCGCTGAACACAAAGACCAGCTACACCATGCTGTTTGACTGGATGTATCCTTATTACCCTATGACAATACCAGCTCTGTGCACAGAGGGGTACCAGGCCCCTTGCATTAGCTTAATAGTATGGCACAGTAGGGAAGAGGAAACAAAGCTAAATGAACTAATGTGTAATCAGCTAAAAATTACAGCACAGTGGCAGCAGTGCAGTTAACTGTGAATACAGCATTTGGAAAGACAGCACAGAGGAGTGACTTTTTTTGGTTGTGTTAACATTAATAACTTAGGAATCACACCAAAAAGTAATGGTTTACATGGGTATTATGTGGAAAACCTGATATATGTAACACAGAAAAGAAAGGACCACTGCTTTATTTTTTAAAAAGGATTAATCTCTACTTCATCTCAAGCAGAAGGCCTAGGAAGAAGCATTTTATCTCATGATGACTATCTAGGTACTAGCTTATCATGCTTAAGATTTTCATGACCATAAAAATATTAATGGAATTAGAAAAAGGAAATTATCAGGAATTCCACTGGATTTCTTTGCCAGTTCCCAGCATTAGTTTTGTAAAAAGAAAGAAAAAAAGACAGCAGAAATTCCAAACAATAACCAATAAATGAATCCCAAAAATAAATGATAGTTTACTGTCAATCATATAAAGATGTATATATCTTTGGTGTATATTAATATCCTCATCAGTAAAAAAAAAATACAACAGTTCTGTAATTTTAAAGATAAAGTGTTTTGATATGTATACTCACAATTTGTGCTTTTGAAACACTCTTCCCCAAACTTATCTGGTAACCCAAATTAAAAAAGAAGATATTTAACTTAAAGAGAAAATAATAATCTTTTCTTCAACCACAAAGACTATAGTTGTAGTTATAGTCATAGCTGAACACATAAATGGCAAAGGACTTTATAATACTCTTGGTGTGTTTCAATAAAAACTCTACATTTTAAAAATTATTTCATTCTAGATTTAAATATGTAGCTTACTTTTTTGCTTGTTATTAAAATATTTTGGAAGCATATTCGTATAGGAAGAGCAATGATAAGAATTTTTGCCTTTTGTTGAGATATCATGTATATTTGGGCACATAATATATATGTACAGAGAATATACATTCTGATACGGAGAAGCTTGTGACATTTTTTTTGACTCTGAGGACTGCCTTTAAATTCTCTTATTCCTTCATTCTCCCTAAGTAGGCCAGCTACCACTATCTTCATTCTTAATATTTAATAACTAATGAACACTTTCATTTACTTCAAAATATTAAATCTGTTGTATCAAGTATGGAACTGATATTGATCTTGAAACTAAAATAATTGGACATAAAGTATCTAATATTGATAGTTGGTTATTCAGTATCATTAGCCAAGAGGCATATTTTCAAACAAATGGACCTCTAAAAAGCTATTAAATATTTGTACATAGTAAGATCCTTCCTTTAAGCTTCAAGAATGGAAAGATATCTCATGACAGACAAAATTTTGTCCATAATATGTGATAAGATGTTTTAATATGTTTTTAATTAAGCTTGCATTTGATTTCCTCACTTAGGCTTTTTTTTTTTTTTTTTGGTGGGGGAGGAGGTTGAAGGGTTTTTTGTTTTTTTATTTTTTTATGGTGTTTTGAAATTTAGCTTTTGTCCAGCAGATGGCAAACATGAGCAGAAAGAGATTCTTAATACTTAGTGTTTGGTTTTTTTTTTTTTACTGAAAACTGTTGTTTCTCAATTTTACCATATTTTTGTTGCCATATTTTTGTTGTTGTTAGGGTCAGGGGTCAAGGGTAAAGTGTCAGTTATGCAGAGAGCTGTATTAGATTGCCAAATGGGTGGTTTTGAACCTGCCTTGGTTATACTAATTGAGTTTCAGTAGCAAATCAGGCTCCTTGGAAAAAGGCCAAAGGCTTTTCATAATTGTATTGACAACAAAATGAATATGATAAATGGTGTTCATTCAGTTGAGACAAGATTTATAGTTTTCCTTTGGGCAAGGGATGAAGAGCAAATATTTATAATAATAGGAAAATTTGTTTAAAAGTTATATTATTTGATGATCTGAAAAGCTTTATTAAAATATTTCCAAATACTTTAAGCAGTTTCAGGTGATAAAGTACAGGTTCTGCCCAAAGTATTCTAGTAATGCAAAATGAATAAGTATATGATAAAAAAAAAAGAGCACCATCTAGATATGAAAGTCATTTATTCTTCCTGAAATATTGATATGTCAAACCGTCAATGATGATTCCCACATTATTGCTATGGAAAGTTTATTTGCCTTTTATCCACAGAAATGTGTGTTCTTTAATTTGTTATGCAATCTTTAGCATGCAGAGGAAACATCCTGTCAGAATGTGTCATCGTACTGTAAAATCGAAAGACATTTTATTAATGGGGGTTATTTGATAAAATGCTGGTTAAGCTATTTAATTCAAAAACATTTCTAGAAATGTTAGATTATTAACTGTGCATACAAAACTACACTGCTCTCACTCTGTCCTTCCAAATCTAAATCACTTGAAACTGAATAAGCACTATCTTGGTAAGTTGTTTACATAGCTCAATAAGTATGAAATAGCTGACAAACTTCCATGACTCCCAAATGAAACACTACAGTCTTACCTCTCTTGAAGCGTCATGTAAACTTCTCCAGGGTCATAGTTGAACTGAGGCAAGGAAGAATCAAAAGGAAAATTGAAACAGAAAGTCAAAGATATTTGTTCATAGAATAGAAGTGGAGTTTTCTACCACCAGAATCTTTTTTTTTAATTCTTAGAATCTGGTTATGAGAGCAGCCAGACCTGCCAGAAGTTTTGATCCCCATCAGTAGAACTCCAGGACCACCTGGGGAAGTCAGACTGCAGGCTCTTTAACTCTTCTTTCTCTCACTATGGGATGTGCATCAATATTCCCTTTAACCAGTTAAAAAAAAAACTTTAACATCATTTACATTTCTCAATGCATCTCTCCCTTCTCCCCTTCCCACAGAACAATCTCTTATAACAAAGACTTTAAAAGGAGGTAAAATAATCGTTCAGCAAAACTAATTGACATCAAAAAAAAGTCTGACAGCATATGCAGTGTTCTTCACCCATTGTCCCTCCCTCCGCAAAGAAAATGATCAAAGTACCTTCTCATATCTTTTGAACAAGACTTCTAATTTTACAGCATTTAGTTTCTACTATTTTGTTATTATTCTTTCCATTTATATTTCTATGATACTATGTTATTTTCCTAGTTGTGCTTCCTTCATTTTTTATCAGTTCACATAAGTCTTCCCATGCCTCCGTGTTCATCGTTTCTTACAGTACAATAATATTCCATTGTATTCATATACCGTGTTTACCATTTAGACATTTTGAGCCATTCCCCAACTGGCCTTTTAGCAGAATTCTAATTGGAACCTTGAGACTGATCAGTCACTCCCCCTCTACTGTGTCAAACACATCCCTTGACTCTTCTTTCCATATTCCTATTATTTTATACCATGTTCCTCAGCAAAATCCTCTATATATCTTCTACCTTCTCTTGGACTCTCATCCCTACCCCTACACCAAGACTTGCCCACTTAAGTTCCACATCATCTTTGTCTTCTTTCTAGCAGCTTCTTCTGTGTCTTTTAGAACCCTTGTTTTATCATAAAGAAACTGCCCTACATTCTCTAGATTTTGCTCAACTGTTCCTGCCTCCTTGAAAAGATAAAACATGCACACAGATAAGTAGAATGCAAATTATAATGCACTAATTGCATGTAGGGTAAAAAATAAACCTATGCACTTAT
Organism: Vombatus ursinus; assembly: GCF_900497805.2. NCBI lineage: Eukaryota > Metazoa > Chordata > Mammalia > Diprotodontia > Vombatidae > Vombatus > Vombatus ursinus. The sequence goes on along the minus strand of NW_020954641.1, from coordinate 8,961,341 downwards.
ATTCTGATTTGTATTGTATTTATCTGTTTATATGTGTATCACCTACACTAAATCATAAGCGGGGACTATCTTATTATGTATCCTTCCTGTTGTGCATTTTACATGGCAGGTACTTAATAAACATTTATTAACATTGACCAATTTAATACACTTTGCTATATTTAATAAATACTTCCTACATAAAAAGATAAGGAAGAAATGACAGATAGGGTTTTTGTACTAGTTGAAGATCTTACAATATAATGAGATAGTGTACACACTAATGAACATATTATGGTAAAAAAAAATAGCCATTCATTTAACAAATATGTATTAAGTACCTATTGCAGCATAGGCAATTCAAACATTAATGAGGCATCGACCCTAAAAAATCTAACAGGGAGGAACAGAAATAAGGCACATACACAAATATCAAATAGTGTAAGGTCAAATGTCACTTTGATGTTTCTGGCTCTTTTGGTTTACTTATTATGGCAGTTGATTTATATTAGTTGAACTGCAAAGGAAATGACAATAGTCTGTGTCAGTGTCTATTCTTTCATCTGTTTCTCATCAAGAGTTTGTTTAAGCAGGTCAGGTTGAAGTTGCCTCAATTTTATTGTTTCATTTTTATTCATCTAAAAATATTCTTTCTCCTATGTTCTGACAAGTCAGTGGTGTGATTGTACACAAATAACTGATACAGCTATGACTTCAACATCAGTAACTAATCATTTTCTTTCTGTTAAAGTCAGATTTATTTTTCTATGATGTTATTTGATATTCTGTATACATATTGCCTTCTAGCTCTTTTCTTGAGGAAAGATCATAATAAATAGTCAGAAGGCTTCAGGTTTCTCTCTAAGCCTTTGGCCTCTTTCCTTACTTCTGAACTATGTTTTCCACTGTACTTTTCTTCATCTTTCTCTGTGTCCACTTTCATATACTCTATTGCATTGGAACTGCCAAGTATTAAAATATATGTTGATTTAACTTGGAGGGTTTTATTGACATCTTAGAATTTCTCTACCTCCTCAGCCTTGCAATAGAAATTGGCTTTTAAAAGCTGCAGCTGTTTTCATGCTGATCTCTTTTGCAAATACTTATCATGAGCATTTGCAATATGAAATGACAAAATGTCCCATGAAGTGATTTTTTTTGTTGCCTTTGGATGCACAATAAAACCAACTCCATCAAATTCTTTATTTACCTCTAGAAGCAAAGCTTGTGAACCATCTTTCCATTTAGCTTTCGTCTTTTGGTTTCAGTTACACTTAGAATGTCAAAACTGATAGGATTCAGTTCCTCTAGTAATATGTCCATACCTTAGTACGAGGACCTCACATTTAGTGTACTAACGACTAAACTAATATTCATAAAATTAAAACGGTAATTCTCAGTACCCTCTGCCCCTTTATTTCTGTTGTACTGCAGAAGCAGCACACAACTGAGAGTCGTTTTGTATTTTTCTTTCTTTCATGAGTTGCCTTGGCCAAAAAATAAAATTATCATTGAGCAACCAGCCTATTAGTTATGCACCCCTTATATTTAATTAGGCCGTTCCCCAGAAAGTAGACATAGTTTTTTACTGGAACAGAACTCAGAGCCTTTCCAACATAGTAATAACTAACATATAGCACTTTACAGTGTGCAAAACATTTGGTGTACATTATCTCATTTAATTGTCACAAGAATCCTGTGAGAGAAGTGCTATGTAGCTGTGTGTATGTATGTGTGCTTGTGTATATCATCCCCATTTTACAAATGAAGAAACTGAGGCATAGAAATGTTATATGACTTGCCCATAGTCACACAGCTAGTAAGTGTCTGAAGCAGGACTTTAACTCAAGTCTTCTGACTCCAGAATCCAGCACTTTGTTAGAACATGCCAGAATCTGTGTTCCACTGGCATAACCTTTGAGAATCCAGAGTGACCTCCAGGCTACAAGAGACATCAGAGTAAGATTTGTGAACATGTGTAAGAGAAGCTCAAATATAGTGCTCTGGGAATTCAGAGGAGGGAGAGATCATACCAAACTAATAATGGTAGTCAGACATAAGGAACTGAACAATTAAAAATAGAATAATTGTATAATAATCTGATTTTTTAGTGAGTGAATGAATGAAAACACATGTATCAAGTACTTAACGTGTCAAACACTAACTCCTTGTCTTTTTATTAACACTTGTTATGAGTACTTACCTTGTTTTTGGTGAACATAGCCCAAGATATATGTACAAGATATGACTGCGTAAAATAAGGAAACTAACTGTCCAAGCCACATATACTTATCTATATCATTGTAACATCCTGTTGTGCCAATACCAGGCCTGGCACATGGTAGACTCTTTATAAATATTTATTGATGGATTGCTATTTTATGAAAAATTTAGTCTGTGGATTTTTTCATTGTAAATTCAGAATCCAAATCTTTAAAAAGATAGGACACTAATGTGAAAATATGTTTAGTAGGAAATGTGTATGTATAGCCTATATCAGATTGTGTGCCATCTTGAGGAAGGTGGTGGGGAGGAAGGAGGAGAAAAATTTTAAACTCAAAAGCATATGGAAGTGATTGTTGATAAATCAAAATAAATTAATAAAAAAAATAAAAAGATAGGACACATCACTTGTCTTTCCCTTATCCCTCCCATCCACTTACCAAGTTGGGTCAGTTCCATCTCCACAACATCTCGAATGTATTCTCTTCTCTCTGTGTCCATGGTTACCACCTTAGTACAGACTCTCATAACCACTTACCTGGAGTTTTTCAATAGTTTCCTAATAGGTTTTCTTTTCTCTTCTCTCCCCACTTTAATCTGTCCTTATTGCTGAATAATACTTAATATGTAGATATGATCATTTCACATATTCCCAAAGATCACCAGTAAACTATCTTTTTCCTTTTCAGTCAAGTTCAAAATAATTTCACACTACTACCCTCCATACTTTCTATATTCCAGACAAACTAAACAACCATGTCCCACACACCCACACTCTGTTCTCAAACATTTATACCCTTATTCACATTCTTCCCAAAGCCTGGAGTGCCTTCCCTTCTTCCATTCAGCAAGTGAATTTCTACCCATCCTTTAAAGCCCAACTCAAGTCATACCTCCTTTAGGAAACAAATCCCCCTACTTGGCAATGATCTTGCTTTATAATTTTGTATATTTCATAGGCTGATTATTGTGCCAAATGTGTCTTCTCTCTGACATGTGGGACACAGATACAAAATGGCTTAGTCATTCAGGCCTCTTAACTCACTGATCCCATACCTTCTGAGAAAAGCAGTGATTTGTGCCACCAAATTCAGGTGGTCGTCTCTGCACAGTGACATGCAGCCTCTGGCTCTTGGACATCAGGTATCCATTAACTTCAGCAGATTCATTGAGGAAAAATAGCTTTAAAATATATCTAACCTGGCAAACTATTTCTGTTTTCAAAAGGCTTTTTTTCCAATTCAAAAAATATTTGTTAAGAATCTACTATGTACAAGACAGCTAGGTGGTGCAGTGGATAGAATACCGGATCTGGAGTCAGAAAGACTCATCTTCTGAGTTCAAATATGACCTCAGATGTTTCCTAGCTGTGTGACCCTGGGCAAGTCACTTAACCCTGTTGGCCTCAGTTTCCTCATCTGTAAAATGAACTGAAGAAGGAAATGGCAAACCACTTCAGTATCTTTGCCAAGAAAACCCCAAATGGGGTCACAAAGAGTCGGACAAGACTCAAAAATTACTAAACAACAATAAATGTACAAGATACTGTACTGTGTAAGGAAGATACAGATGATGAAGCTACAGATTTTTTTAAAGGTAGAGTGCCTGCCCTCAAAGATCTTATAGTCTATGTGGATATTATCAAATATACACAAATAAGTATAATATAAGGGAGAACATGATAGGGCAAAAAAAGTTCCAGAAAAGGCATAGTAGGAAGATTTAGGGAGAGATCACTTTCATCTGGGAGAATCAGGAAGTGACTTATGGAGGAAGTAACATCTGAGATTGGTCTTTAAAGAAGAGAAAGATTTTAAGAAAAAGGAGGTGTGATTTAGATGTGAGAGATGCAGAATGCAGAAGGTGTGACAGCAGAGAGGCAGCAGGAAGCAGGATGAATTATGTGGGGTCCAGGATGAAAAGGCAGGGATAGGGGCAGCTAGGTGGCGCAGTGGATAGAGCTCTGCCCGTGGAGTCGGGAGGACCTGAGTTCAAATGTGGCCTCAGATACTTGACACTTACTAGCTGTGTGACCCTGGGCAAGTCACTTAACCCAGATTGCCTCACCAAAAAGCAAAAGGAAAAAAAAGAAAAGTCAGGGATAGCAGCAGTAGAGGAGCATGTGCCTGCAACCCTTCCCTTTTTGCCTCCAAAATAGCTGCTTCATTAGCTACACCTCGAGTTCTGTAAGTCCATGACTTCATTGACTCTTTTTTTTTTTTAGTGCTTTCACATATCTATTCTGTTATAAACCAACTTCAGAAGAAATCTGAATTATTTTGTTAACCGTGGAAATTTTTGTAATGAATACACTTAGAAATTAAGTACTTGGCCTTCATTGAGAAGATATCCAGCAGCTCTCTGAAAGAGGAGTTCTGAACATAGTAGAGAGAAGACATTTTGTGCTCCAGGGACCTGAGTACTTGTCAGTAAGTAGAAAGTGGAGGGGAGTAGATTTTTTTGTGTAGCTTAGGTTATTTGAATTGGAAAGGGAAAATTACTTTGCACTCAGTTGTATTGTCAGGTTGTATTTTATTTATAGAAAGAGGTTGTTACAAGGACAGTGGCCAAAGAACACTTTTCTTGTAATATGCCAATCATTGTAGAAACTTCTTTATAACTGTACTGACCATCAGCAGCACATGGAGATGATACCATTATTTGCTTAATAAGCATTTAGTTAACATCTACTGTGTATACAGTCTTTCTTATAAAGACATTGGCTGCAATGTGATTTTACTTGTTCATTTCCTTACTCTGTAACCTTGGACAAGTCTCTTTCCTTCCTGGATTTCAGTTTCCTCTAAAAAAATGAGGAGCTTGTACTAGATGGTTTCTAAGGCCCTTTCTAGCCCTAGCGTCCTATGATTCCATGATTCTGTACCCTCAAAATCATAAACACAAATCTAGTTCCAGGATACAGTTGCTACAAAAAAGAAAGGATTTTTAGTATGAGAGTCAAGAATGGTATATAACAAGGCTTGAATGGTACAGTAGATAGAATAGGCCTCATAATAGAGAGATCTGGATTCAAGTCCTACCTGTGATACTACTGGCTGTGTGCCATTTAATCTTTCAATACCACAGACAGCATTTCAGACCAAAGGTTTTTTAGTGTTTTGCTAATCATATTTCAATATAATTGGTTTCCTGTGTAATCTTATATATTTTATTTTCTGTATTTAAAAACATCGTTCAGGAAAGATATTTATCAGATTTCACCAGACTGCCAAAAGGTCCGTGAAACAAGAAAAAATAAGAACCCTTTCTTTTAGACAGCAAGTTGAAGGACAGCTGCAGAGCTAGCGTTAGTAGCAGGACTTCTCTCATCAGAGGTTCACTATGCCAATAAAATCAAAAATCAATGAAAAAAATGTTAATAAATAGGGTAAGCATAGTAATTACTTCAGTACTTCAAAGATCACAGATTTCATCAATATGGCTACTTCTTCCACTACTATCCATTGTAACATGTAACATTTTAGCAGTTTAGTATCTGTCTTCCTGTGTAACTATGCCAAAAAGTCATCACTATGAGGCCAACCTAGGAATTGACTTCTCTGAACCTAACCAGTCTGGTCACAGACAACGAGCGTGTGTTCGTTCCACAAGTCTCCTGTGAATCACAGCCAGGCTTACTGGCCCATAGCTCTGCAGTTCCACTCCCTAACAGTTTGGAAAACTGGGACATTTGTCCTCTCTCCAGTTCTTCAGTGTGTCCTGTTGTCCATGATCTTTAAAATATTTACATCTACTAGGTTTTAGAGCACCTGAAGGTTTAGGTCATCTGGGCCAGCTGACTTGAACTTGTCAAGAGCAACTAGGTGCTCTCTTACAGGCTTTTCATTGATCTTGAGTATCAACCCCTCTTAGCCATTTTTATTCTGTCATTTCATGTGAAGGTCATTTTCCTTGGCACAAAAAAAAAACACACCAAGCCGCTCTCCCATCTCTCTGTGGTTGAGCATTATCCTCTCCATCCCAAGCAGTGATCCTGTCCGTTTTTTGATCTCCACTTTCCCAAAACATAACTAAAAATACCTTTTTATTGTCCTTAGGTTAACACTGTTTTTGGATGACTGGAACAAAATCTGATGTTTTTCATGTTAAGTACCCTTGAATCCTATCTCCTATGCATACGTCTTTATTCTCTAAGTTACTAGTGAGTTTCCTGTGTGTCTGCATTGTTCTCTACAGGCAACTCCCATGCTTCCTCCTTACTGGAATTGCTTCCCCTTCTTCATAATTTCATTTTTTGTTTCCATCCCTCCTGGACTGACCTTTCCTCTGAAATTTTAGTCCATGTGATCCAAACTATCCTTCTTCTGCACCCTTTGAAACCTGCTTTGCCAAAATCTAGGACCCAAGCCAGCCTGGTTTTTCTCTTCGCTGTCACAAATTATGGATTCCCCATAACTTCTTTCTGGACATCTCCACCCAAATGCCCTGTAGACATCTCAAAATCAGAATATCCAAAACAAAACAAAAAACTTACCCCTCCCCAGAAATTCCCTATTTGTCAAAAGTACCATCATTCTTGCTGTCACCAAGGTATACAACCTAGGAGTTGTCTTCAGCTCTTCACTTTCTCTCCCACTCTCTCCCCATATATAATTAGTTACCTAAAGTTGTTTATTCTACCTCCTCAACATCTCTCACATCTGTCCCCTTCTCTTACCTCCCACATACCCACAACTGCCCTAGGCCAAGTCCTAATTGCTTACTGCCAGGGCCACTGCAGTTTCTCCAAATTGGGTCTCCCTGTATCTAGTCTCCCTTTTCCAATCCATCCCACATAACTACTAAATCAATATTCCTAAAGAACTGGTCTCACCATGTCACTTCCCCAGTTCTAGAAGCATCAGTGGCTCTCTGTTACCTCGAGGTTAAAATTAAACTCTTCTGTTGGGCATTAAAAACCCTTTGCAATCTCACACATGTCTTTCCAGACTGATTCCATGTTGCTCCCTCTCACATACTGTATACTCCAAAGGGTCCTGCTTGCTGTTTCCTATACACAAAATTCCCTGTACAAATCTCTGTTTTTGCATAGCCAACGTTCCCCATCCCTAGAATGCCCTTCCTCCCCACTTCTTGGAACCTTTAGTTCCCTCCACAGTTCAGCTCAAGTACCATTCCCTTCAAAAGCCCTTTCCTAAACCCCATAGTGGTTAATGTCCCCCCCCCAAAAAAACACATTGTATTTATTATATATTTTTATTTACTTATCTTTTAACATGTATTCCTTCAGTAGGATGTAAGTAAGCTTCCTAAGGTCATGAAATGTCCCACTTCTGTATGTGTATGCTCAGTGACTGGCACAGTGTCTTGTATATAGGAGGTGTATAATACATGCAGATTGCTAACCAGACCAATATCCAAAGTCTTTCCAGATTGGTAAGACCCAGGACAGCTTTTTCTGATAAAACCTTCAAGATCACAAGGTCATCTTCAAGCCATGAGTTACATAATAATTGGTGCAAAGCAAATCTTCCAACTGTTCAATAAGAAGTAACCAATTAAATGTTTTACCAATAAACTTTACAAGTTGAGGAGGCAAAACTTATCTCCTACATAAGAAAATGTGACCACAGAGAAGATGAGAATTGAAAGTCAGTGGTAAAAAAGGATATATCATTAAACTTTGTGTTTTCTCAAGAAGCACTATTACTGATTGTACTTTCCTTGAGTATTTTGCTTTCTAGCCAAAGACAACCAAAAGTGATGACTAGAGGGTTATCTGTTTCAAAGGAACCTACCTAAACCAAAGGGTTTAGATCTCTTAAGATTCCATTTACTTTGTCTAATCTGACTGGATGCTGAGTAACTCCTTTGGTGTTCCAGTCACAGCATCCTGTAAATATGGTGTAACACTATTAATGTAGAAATCAGTGAACAAGAATTTCTTTAATGACTACATACTTTTCTAAGTAGGCTTGGAATACATGGACAAAATGAAGCAGTCCTTACCATCAGTAAGCTTGTATTCTATAAGAGGAGACATATCATCCATATGCCAAGTATAGACAAGGTGATTGGAAGGGAGTTAGGTAGCTAGCTTTTGAGTGGAGCTTTGGAGGAAACCAGGAATCCTAAAAGGTGGAGGTGAGGAGGGAATGAATTCCAGGCATGAGAGACAGCCTGTGCATAGTTAAAGGGGTGTAGGAGAGGCACAGGAGATGGAATGGTACGTATGAGGAACAGTTAAAAAAAATTGGCTGGCCCTGAAGTGTCTGAAAGGGAGAAAATGTAATCTAGCTGGAAAGGCAGGCAAATTGAAGCTGGTTTGTGAAGGGCTTTTCATGGCAAACAGGAGTTTGTATATGATCCAAGAAGCAATAGGGAGCCACTGAAGCTGATTGAGCCAGGGAGTTACATGGTCAGAACTGTGCTTTAATAACATCACTTTGGCAGTTACCAGGATAGATTAGAGAGAGGGGAGAGACTTGAGATAGGGAGATCAGATAGGAAGCTATTATAATGTCCAGGTGACAGGCTCTGAGGGCCTGAACTAGAGTGTACCCTCGTTACCCTGGATAACCTTGGCCTGCAATCCTGTGATGTGGACCTGCTCAGTTCTTCAAATAGATCCAGGTGACGGTAGTTGTGTTTACCTGTTGGTATATAAAATAGTACAGGGATTCTTCCATTATAAATTCAATGCCTCCACTCCATTGAAAGGAGGGCTCCTATTGGATAAGGCAGGTTTCAAGTTGATTTTTGTGCTACGTGTGTACATCAGCATCTTCCTAGGAGGCTCCACTTTCCTCGTTTCACAAGTTCAGTTCTCTAAAGGCAACTGCAAAATTAAACTTATAGAAGCGTTCAGATCCCCAACCTATAACCTGAGTGTGGCATTCTCACTGAAGCCCTTTTGACCTCTCTGCTTAGTAGGTCTCTACTCCACTTTCTAATAATCAGTCATTTTCTTAGTGGCAGTCACCTCTGTCAGAAGAATATTAGAATTGGCACCAGTCTCATTCCTCACAGAAAGGGGAGCATATCTTATATCCACTGGCCTTTTCCCATAGTGAGTGCAGAGTTCACTGAAAAGGTGATGTCCTTAATTCCTTCCATGATATCTTGAAAATATACATGTGTTTGCCTGTCCTCCTTTTAGGTGTGACTATCTCAATCTCTTTGGTCCCCTCTGAGTTGGCCCTCTCCAAACATACTTTGTTAATTATTTCATTCTTTGTACATGTATACCCAGAACCTAGCACATAGTAAGTACTTAATAAGTGTTTGTTGATTGATTGAGAGATTGCGATGCATTCTTGCTGATGATTACTGCATTTGTGTTTCCACAAATAAACCATTTTCCCCACCTATGTTTCTTGGCCATCAGGGAATAAGACAGATCTAATAAAGCAACTGGTCAATTCAAGGGGGGAAAAAAATCAACTCAACACTAATCTGTTTGCCATTACATAAAACAGACAAAACAACCATGTTGACTGAATTTTTTACTTTGCAACTCATTGTTCTGACAAGAAGAAGACAATCTTAGTCTGTCATCTCCAACCACAAGTATAAAAGGCAGTGGCCTCTGTCCTTTTTGTGAAAGGGTGCTGCTTTTGAGCATTTGGGGTTTTTCTGTATTTGAATTATGGGTATTTTTATGTGAATTACTCCCTGAGGCTTTCTACTGAAGAACACAGTTAAAAAGAACAAAATAAATAAGTCAATAGTTCTGGTCAAAGATACAAAGCCCTGCTTTCAAGATGGCAGGGTAAAAAGGAATTATGCTTTGATCAATTCACAAGAAAAAGATATGATTGAGATCATTGAAATAAAAAAAAGCTAATCTTAAGATTTTAAGATAATGAAATGAAGGTTTGGTTTATACAAATTCTCTGGGGCCTTTTCCATTTTCCCTTATACCTTTGCCTCCTACCAGAGTGATCTGTGTGATCTCATACAACATGAACTAGGCTAAATCAACACTTTCACCAAAAGCAATCAGAAAACAAAACCTTCTTTGGGTTTTTGTTTTAGCTATCCAGATACACACTCCCAGAAATTATTAACACAACCTAACTGGTACACTTTTTTGGTCACCATCTTCGCTGATTTATCCTTTTGCATGTGTGTTGTTTGGCCTAGACTGTATGCTTCAAGGGGCCAGAGCATGCTCCATTTAGCTTACAGTATATAAGCTTCATCCACATCAATTTGTTGTTTAAGACAGTGTTGATAATGACAGTGGTCTTGAGTTTAGACCTGGCTGATTGCTGGATGAATTTTTAGTTTAAGTTCTGCTTCCTCTCTTTTTTAATAATCTAGACATGTTTTTGTTTGTCCTTCTAGCAAAACTTGGACTAAATTTATTTTCTTATAGTAGAAAACTTAAATTCACTTGATGCCTTACTAGACTGTATTTCATTAGGAGCATTTTTGCCAAAGATAGACCAGAACATTATCTTTTACGTAATACAGAAAATAAAAGAAAATACAGGTTTCAGTAGAGAAGTAGCATGGTATAGTGGGTAGAGGAAGTCAGGAAGAGCTAGGTTCAGGTTCTTCCCCTGACGTGTACTAACTGTGTAACCATGGGCGAGTCACGGCCTTGCGGTGCACTGAGTAGTTTGCTCTAAGACTCTACATTATGGAGAACGGCATTGGTAGAGGAAGTGTCCCTGCTGGGAGTTCTCACAGTCCAAGTGTTTTCGATGGCTGTCTCCCATACCTGGTTCTCTCTCCCTCTTCATCTCTGCTGTCTACTTCCCTGGCTTCCTTTTTGTCTCATCTAAAGTCCCATCTTCTGCAAAAAGCCTTTCCTGGACCTCCTTAATCTGAGTGCCTTCCTTCTGAGATTATCCCCAGTTTATCTGGTATATATTTGCATGTAGTTGTTCTGCATACTGTCTCCCCCATTAGACTGTGAGCTCCTTGAGAGCAAAGACTGAATTTTTGTTGGGGTTTTAGGATAGTTTTTTTTGGCCTTGGCCTTTCTTTGTTTCCCCAGTGCTTAGCACAGTGCCTGGCACATAATTAATTGGTTGACTGATGAAATCATAGGAGCAAACCAAATAGATATTGTATATAGTATCATTTGTACTTAAGAAATTGATGTGTAACAAACATTGTTCCCCTTAAAAAGTGATTTAATTTGAGGCAATGATACTTATTTGACATACGTATTTCTTTAACTTACTTTATAAAAGCTACTCAGCATACCTTCCTATTCTTCAGAAGGCTATCGAGCGGTGGTACCAAGAACCCGCATGTACAACTCCCATCCTGAAACTAATGGCAGAACTAATGCAGAACAGGTAAAAAGCAGGAATGAACTAATGACTGTAATCCCCAGCCTGGCAAACAGTCTTTTCTATCGTGTATGTTCGTTAAAGTTGAAATTTAACTTGTGCTCTGGAGTGAAAGATTAGCATATTCTCCTTCCTATGTCTTTGACTTATTAAGAAGAAATACCTTAACTGATTAAATTATATTAATTTTTCTAATAAGCATTTGAACATACAGCCGGAAAAAGGTCCTTTATACTGAGAACATTAACATTGTCCGGGGTATAGAAGTTTTTGTTGGGGGAGGAGGGTTAATATAGAGGTATAAAACTGGAGGAAGGAGAAGAAGGGAGGAAAAGAGGGAAAGAAGGAAGAGAGGAAAGAAAGTGGGTCATACAGCAGTAATATGACCCTAAGGAAGTTCAAAATGGATATGTGTATAAATAAACACTACAGGTGAAAATACCATAATTATTTTACTACATGTAAAATTGAATTTCAGAACCAGGAAGGACTTTAGATATACTCAAATCCAAGCTCTTCATTTTACAAATAGGGAAATTAAAGCAGAGAGAAATAATTCTCCTGAGGTCACAGGGTAACAGAGCTGGGAGTAGAGCCAGGACAGCATTCTTCAGACATTTGTGTGATTTAGCCACACATACAGTTTTTGTTTAAATAGTCAATTGTAACACTTCTTAGTATCCTCTGACCTATCTTGTAATTTGTGTAGCCCATCAGATATTTAAATGTTGTCAATATAAATATCAACAAAGAGTATGGCTGAATGAACAGGAGAAAAAAGAGTAACGTGATAATTGGTATTACCACTTTAAACTATGTCATTGTGAATGTGGCTAAGCACCAAATTACCTGTCACTTAGCCATCCTGTTTCATCAATTCTGCTTTGTGAGCTGCATGTTAGAAGGGAGATGTGCAGATAAGGAAGGAGCTTATGTTGGAGCTCTAATTTTCTATCAGATGCTGGATTGTCTGGAGCAATCATTCAAATATTTAACTCTGAAACAAGCTAAAAAAAATCAACAAAATGTAAGTATAATTCCTTTAAGGCTTTCATTTAAAAAAAAACTAGCTTCATTGATTTCTTACAAATGTTCACGATAAATTGACTATATTTTCTATTGTAAAACCTAACCATTGTTTGTCCTCAATTAAATCTCAGTAGTTTGCTCAATCAAATAATTTCTATTACTTTATTAACATGTAATATTATATAAAATAAACCTCTATTCATTGAAGGGAGAAATCACCGCTTTATATTGTACTGAACTTGGACTTGTGCTTAGAAATAATTTACAAAATCTTGGTGTTTTAAAACCTGGATAGCTGGTAGAAATAGATTTTCTCAAAACAAATATGAAATCAGGCAAGTCAGGCTGTAAGATTGTAGTCTGAAGAGATAGATAAATAGATAGATAGATAGATATAAAATACATACACACATGAATCTTTAACAAGGGATTTCATCTTGTAGTCAAACTAAAAAAGACTTGCACATACATATATTCATATTGATACACATATTGTTCCATTCCATTGTATTTGATAAATACACAAAAGACAGAACAGCTAAGAAATCTACTCCTGACAATGTCACTTTTAAGAAAGGTCTCTGCTTTTACTTTAATTACTGTAAAAATTCCTTTGGGTTGATTTCTTCATTTTAATTAACAATGTATTTAAAAGGTTTGGTGTTTTTGTTAAAGGCCAACAAATATAAGAATGTAATTCAGAGTAACCCAAGACCAAGTGATACAAAATAAAGAACAGGCATGCCAGGACAGCATGTGGAGCAACTTTCCATATTCAAACCGATTTTCACTTGGTGGGATGAAAGAAAATGACTATTCTCTTTAGAGAACTTCTGATGCTGGTGCTCTTTTCTCGAGCTGTGTACAGTCGAGACTGCCATCTTATCTAGAGTCTGACATGGTTAAAGTATTTTACTAGGTATCAGGTGGTTCATTATGCAAGTTCAGTATTGAAGACAGATTTGAGTTTTACATCTGTCACATTTGAATCTGTGAAAACGACACATGCTGCGTGCAGTGTGGATTGCATTCAAGGTAAATAAAGACGCAGCATACAGCATATAGTTCTCACTCGTGGCTAGATGCACATACACCTGTTTGCATTCATTAACTGCAAAGCATTTGCATACAATTTAACCTGGGAATGTCCACATTCCCAAATATGGTAATAGTGGAAAGAAGCCAATGTAGTGCAGCATGTAGAGAATAAAAACAGAATTTGAATCACTACATTAAAGGTAAATTTTAGTGTTCTGTCCTTGTAACAAAGTAGAAATGTTTGAGAGAAGAAGGGAGTCTGACAATTTAGGAATCTGAGAATTTTAGAGGCAAGTGTTTCTTAAGGTTAAAAATGGTAGAAATATTATGGAATATGGAAAGTTTCAGATTTTGTTTTTGTAGCTGTGGAAGTGTTTGTGGTCATCAAAAACACCATTCTTTCAACATCCTAATTAAGGGACAGACAAGAATTTGATCACTGAACCAACAAGTAAGTGAGGCCAGCTTCTCTCTTTAATTGCTCCTTTTTCTTTAGGGAGGAACATGGCATTCAGATTTTGCCAGTGCTTGTTCAGTTGAGGGTCAATATCCTTTATTCAACAAATAATGACTGGTGTTGCATACCTATTCAGACACTTTTTAAAAAATGCATCCATGTTCTTACTGCAGTATTCTAATAGAAGAAATTGTTGGGGGTTTTTAAACCCATATCTCTTTTCTTTGTCTTTGCATGTAGCCTAATTTGGAGACATTATTTTTCAGGTCCCAGCGTTTGAATTTTGATGTATCATCTCCTAATGGAATTCTTCTCTTCAGAGAGGCTAGTAAAATGATTTGCACTTATGGTGAGTATCTTTTTCCATATTTGTCTTGGCAGTATAACTCTTTATCTCTCTTTGGAGGAAAGAAAGATGTTAGTTATCTTTTTTCTTTGAACCTTCACATCTTTATGGATTTGTGGAGTGGGTAAAAGGAGTGCGAAAAGTGGCATGGCCATCATTTAAAAACCAGAAGAAATAAGCAGCTTTCCTTTAACCACAAATCATGCCAGGCCAACATGCTGAATCTCCTGTGGATAAAACGGCAGTGTTATTGGACAAGAGAATGCACTGGATATAATATGCAAAAGTTAGTGGGACATTCAGAACTGTGTAGTCCAAGATGGATTAGGGTTCACTGGATCCAAAAACCACCACCAGCACTGAAATTTGAATAAAAGATTTCAGTAAATGAAGTGAAAACTCTAGAAGGGACCATGAAGGTCAAGGAGTTCAAGCCCTTCATTTTCTGGAAGGAAAAAAAAATGGAATAAAGCCTGTGGTGGTGACATGTTTTGCCTAGCAAAAGGGCAGAGCTGAGACTAGAGCTCAAATCCCTTAACTGCCAGTCCTGTAATCTCCCACTGAACCTGATGAGTACCCATCTGCAAAGGGCATTGTACAAGGTGTTCCAAAAGTCTTAGTATAGTTTTAAGCTATCAAGGCTTTAAACTGCACCAAGACTTTTGGGACACTCTTGTATAGTAGATTATTCATAGTCTCATGACAGTTACCCCCAGAGACAATTATAAGTTAGAGATTATTATCTAACCACGTATCATCTGGAACTTCAAGAATGTAATACATTTGTAATTCTTTGGTCCTTAGCTGTATGTCATGATCCTTATCACTTGTCAAGTCATACAATTTTATCAGTCAGAATCTCAGCAAGTTGTTTCTGCACCATTGGGACATTAGCCTCATCTTTAGTGTTAGACAAGATGGAAAAGAACTCTCTGGAAAGAAAATGATATTGTCATCTTGTCTCCATCTTCTTTGGTCACCCACTGTATGCACACATGTATCCTCACAAGGAAGTAGGCAACTCCAAATAATTATGTTGAATTTCAAAAGACATTTTGAAAATTTTATTTCTTTCTGAATACTTAGAAAAGGATTTCACAAAATTTTGTAAACCCATTTTAAGTGCATGTGAGTGGGAACGACCATAAAAATGCTATTACTTTGTTTTTAGAAGAAAAACAAATGTTTTAAATTGTTTTTACTGCAGTTCAAGACACATTCTGGGACTTGAATTTGTATGTGCTACAAGCCTCTGTGTTAAAAGATGCTTAGAAGTAATTACACATTTGATTTGTAGTGTATGGAGGCAGTCAGAGTATGAAGACTGCAGAAAGCCTTTATTTAGGACAGGAGCAAATGATTCAAAGTAAATCTACTTTCTAATAAACTTGTCGCTCTCTCTTACTTCCATCTGTACAAGCAAGTATGTGGCCACAACTTTTGCATCTGTTCTCAAGCATACTCAGTAGAAGATTTAAACGATAAAAAACTCTTTACCTCTTAAAGCTAGAATTAGATACATCTTGAATAAAATTAACTGTGTTTTCAATTTATATTTAATCATAAGCTTCCTTATGACAAAAAGATGAATTAAACTGTGCTTAGACCACAAGTCTATTTTATCCTCTCAAAAAAACAACCTGAAGGTCATAGAAATATAGCTTTAGCCGTGTCTAAGACCTTATAGATCCAACCTTTTTCATTTTACAGATAAAGAGTCCAGAGAGGTTAAGCAACTGGCCTAAGGTCACTAAGGCAATAAGTGGCTGAACTAGGATTTGAATCTAGATTCTCTGACTCAAAATTCAGCACTCCTTCCACTGCACCACATTCATTGTAGACTTCTGCTCCCATTTCCCACCTTAGACTATTGACCACAGAACTTAGTTATCGATGGTTCCTTCAGGGGTAGTACCAATACTTCATTCTGCTAGGGGACTTCACTAACTAATCTGTCATCATTGGTTCTTTCCCGCTCAACTCACCTCCCCTACTTACCACTACTTTCTAAAGCTGATTTTAATTGTTTATGAATGTCTGTTCTTGATAACTATTGCAATGGGCCTGGTCAAGCCAACAACCTGTTTTCTCTACCAGGAGCACAGGATACCAAGACATGTCCCATAGAGCATTTCCAAATAAGTAGGTAAGAAAAACTAGACAGAAACCCATTAAGATGATGGTATTTCAGGAAGTCTACCAGCAAAAAGTAGGAAGAAAAGGAGACAGTATCACTTGGAACAAGGAAGACTCAACATAGAAAGAAAAAACAGTTCAATTTAACAAACATTTATTTAATGCCTTCTATATGCTACTCCCTGGAGATAAAAAGACAGTGAACATAGGCTCTGCCTTCAGGGAGCTTACATCCTACTAGAAAAGTACCCTTGTGAAGAAAAACCAATGAAGTACTTTTGATGACAGATCTGAAAGCCTATTCTGGTTGGTCCATGATACTGTGAGGAGGGAAACTGGAGAACTGGGGTGAGCTAACACTGCAAACCCTCAAATGGTGGCAGCCAAGGCCTATTTCTTTGTTGTGATCTTTCTCCATAAAATTGTCTGCTTTGAGGTTCATACTTCTAAAACTTCTCTTGTCACCCACAGAGGAAAAACTAGCCTGGAAGGATGAAATTTGAAAGTGTGAAGCTGAACAACATAGTAGGAAAACCTCTACTTAGGAATGTACCAATGACTTTTCTAGCATTAACACAGGACTAAGAAGCTCCTTTTGACTATAGACCCTGAGTATGTCCCCAAACAGGACCTACTGTAGTTGACCTCTCATTTCTGGAGAAAGCAAGAAGTTCTATGGATTGCCCAGAAATTGGGAGAGAAAGTGTCTTGAGGCATTGATTTTTTTTAAATGTTTCTTACAGGCTTAGTTGGGGTGTTGGGAAAGTCTGTGATTTTATTCTTCCCTTGCTAGACATATAAAATGAGAGTGATGACTTTTCCAAGAGCTCTCTTCATGGAAGAGTATTAAGTACTGTTGAATTCGTGAAACTCAAAGTTCTTTAGATGATAGAAGTTGGATTGTTATTATTTTCAGTATTTCATAATACTGCAACTGATTTTGTGTCTCAGAAGACTTAGGTGAAACATGATAGCTCTTCAGATATTTGTAAGACTCTTGTGTGGAAGAGGTGATAGATGTAATTGATGTGGCCCTAGAAGGTAGAACCAAAAACCTGTAGAGAGATTACGACCAGAGCCAGCAGAGAGGGAAGGGACGAATTAGGACAAAATTGCCCCCCCCCCCCCCCCACGGAAGCTATTATTAGAGAGGACAATGAGAAGCACATGGTGATTTAAAAACTTGGACACTGGATGTAATTCAATTCAACAAATCTTTTTTAAGCACCTACTATTGTAAGGCATGGCACTAGGTGGTAAACCCTCCCTCAGGAAGCTGACAGTCTATATATGATATAAAATGCATATAAATAAGTAAATGTGATCTAATTTGAAGAGGAAGAGAGCATTAACAATTAGAGAGATTCCAGAAAGACTTCCCATTGGAGATGGAATATGAATTGAGCCTCAAGGGAAGGAAGGCAAGGATTCCAGAAATAGAGGAGGTACGTTGTAGGCAGAGGTTACAGTCTGTGAAAACACCAAAGGCAAGATAGGAATGCTAGGAATTATTATTATTATTTGAATGCTAGGAATTAATATCATTTGAATGCTAGGAATTATTAAGAAATATCCAGTAAGCTACTTTGGCTAGAACTTAAGAAAATGTGAATGAGAGTAATGTGAAATAAACCTGTAAAAGTAGGCTATAGCCTGATTATGGAGGGCTTTCAATGCCAAGCAGAGGTATCTGTCTACAGGGAATAGGGAGCCATTGAAGATTCTTGAGAAAGGGGAGAGCATGGTCAGATAATAACAATCTTCTAATAATAATCCTACTATACAGAGTTGTGTTAAGATCAAATTAATTAATGAGTATAAAGTCTTCTGCAAATCTTAAGGCTGTATATAAATGTGCGCATTTATTTACTGATTCATTCTTTTTGAGAGACAGTGTGGTAAAGTAGATAGAGCACCAGATTTGGAGTACAGAAAACCTGGGTTAAAATCCCAACTCAGACCTTTCTGGGCCTAAATTTTCTCATCTGTAAAATGAAGAAGTAGGACTAGATAGTTTATAAGTTCTCTTTGAGCTCTAAATCCGTGATTTTAGGATTATTTTGGCAGTTTTGTGGAGGACAGATTGGAGGGGGTAGAAACTGGAAACAGGTAAACCACTTAGGAGATTGTATTGGTAGTCCAGCCTAAAGGTGCTGAGCTTCTGAACTCAAGTAGTGGCCATGTGACTGAAAGAAGGGGATGGAGAGAGGCAATATCATAAACATGAACTCTATAAGATTTGCCAACTCATACTTAAAGAAGTTAAGGAGCAGGTGCTGAAATGCCCTTTGGTCCTGGACATCAGTGGCTCTGACAAAGTGGTTTGCATGAAATACAAGAGCTGGAAGCTGGATTGGGATGGGGTCCAGAGAAAATTGCCTATAAAGGAGTAGGGGAATAGTGCCAAGTGGCATGTACAGAATGGGAGGAAACAGAACAATAAGCAGTTTGGCAGAGGGGAGGCTAGGGGATCCTCTACTGAAATGAAGAAAGGAGAAAGCCAAGGAAGAGAGAACACCAATGCCATTTAGTAGGGTGGAGGGAATATAATCCTTTTTGTCTCCTTACTCACTGTGTTTCATCTCTAATTACCTCTCTCTTTCCACAGGCAATATTTGTGTAGTCATTGGTTTGTAGTACAGAGAGGGGGAGGGAGGTCTGTCTTCTTTATATGCCAGTGGACTATTTGTTTTTACATTTTTAGCAACATCTCTACCTCTCTGCTAGGAGAGACTGGCAGAAAAATAATACTTTCAATATGCTTTTTTATTTATCTACATTCTGTCATGATATACTTTGATGTAAGTTTTTAATTTTGCTTCAGCTTTCAGCTGTTGTAGCAGTTACAGCTCAGGGTCAGCAGTGAGGTTACCCACAGTAGCACAAAACAATTTCCTGTTCTCACAGCCCAGGTAACATTTGGATGAGGATTAAATTTTACCACATTTTCCAGTAGCCCGAGCCTATTATTTCTAATGAGTTTTAAATTGCTTCTAGAACATGTATTTCAAAACTTAGTGTTGTAATCCATTCAGCCTGAGCAACTTAATAAAAGAACATTTCTTTTTTAAATTTTTGGTCAAAATGTTGCATGCGGTGTAATAAATGTTATTACTTTTGAAACCTAGTCCTCAGTTTTAAGAACTGAATGTTTCTTATGCTCAATTTCCATTTGCCTAATTCTTTTCCTGCTACCCTCTGGGTACTGGCATCTTTGGTGACATCTGTTGGTTGAGGAGTGCATGGAAAGGAAAATTATAATTCTCTTCATGAAACTGGCTAGTGCGGACCTACCATTATTTCCTCCTTGGGAGCAGACATGGGCCCTGACATAAGAAAATCCAATAACTGAAAATCTCAATTTACCAAACTATTATTAGGAATGATTATTTGCTGTACAAAAGGATTTAAATCCAGATTCCTTCATGTAAGGGTCCCCCCCCAGTGAATTCAAATTTTATTCAGTTCAATTCATCAGACATTTGTTAAGGATCTACTTTGTGAAGAGCATTGTGCAGAGCACCAGGGATACAAAAACAAAATGGTGCCTGTCCTCAAGGAGTTTACAAAATATAGATTACAAAAAATGCTATAAAATCATTTCTGTTGTATACCTATACTTGGGACTCAAAAAAAAAAGATTTATTATCTTATCAATGTTAATCACTTTTATTGCTACAAATGCTACTTGAAGAAGAATGTAAAAGCAATATAGAATCTCAGGTATTGGAAAGGGACCTCAATAACATCTAGTTCAACCCATACCTGGACAGAAATATCCTCTACAAGCTCCCTAGAATATAGTTTTCATTTCAAGGTTGTCTAGCCTTTGTTTGAAGACTTCCAGAGATGAGGACTCTACTACATCCCAACAAAGTCTATTCTACTTTTGGATGGCACTGACTGTTAAGAAGTTTTTCCTTATATTAAAACTAAATTTGCCTTTCTGAAACTTCCACCTGTTGCTGAGTGCCAACTTCCTCTCTACAATTTCTGTCTGTTGCTCTAGGACCAAGCCAAACAAAGGTAATCCCTCTTCCACTAATAGTCCCTCAAAACCTTGAAGTATCATGACTCCAGGCTGTCTTTCCAGGCTAAACATCCCTAGTTCCACAAATCAACCAGTCATCATGTGCCAGTATCTCAAGACTCTTCACTATCTTGGATTTCCTCCTCTGGATGCTCTCCAAGTCTTCAACATTTCTGAACACTGAACTGAACTATGCCATCAATGATCTGATCAGGGCAGAGTACAGTGTAATACTATCACTTTGCAGCCCATTAAGTCTTGCAGATCTTTTTCAGATAAACTGCTATTTATCCACATATCCTCCATCTTGTACTTGTATAGTGATTTTTTGAAACCAAGCCTAAGACCTCAGTACCTTTTAAACTCTTTGCTTTGTGTCATCTGAAAATTGGATATGCATAATATCTATACCTTATTCAGGTCATTATTAAAAATATTAAACAGCAAATTACTCTAACCTTTCGGGAAAACAATTTGGAATTGTCCTAAGAAAGTGACTAAAATGTCCATGCCCTGTGACCTACTGCTAGCCATACTCCAAAGAGGTAAAAGAAAGGCCCCATATGCACCAAAATACTATTTTTTTACAGAAACAATACAGGAATATTTTTTACAGTAAATGGAAATAAAGGGAAACAAATTAGATGCCCCTCAGTTCGGGAATAACCCAGCAAATTGTGGTCCACAAATGTACCAAGCTACAAGAAACAATGAAGAATTCAAAGAAGCATGGAAAGCTATTTCTTCCCCCAAAATTCAGTCCCTCCAGGCTGCTTTGAAGGTAAAATAAATTCTGAAGAGATCCTCTAGTAGAACTTGGAGTAGACTCAAATTTCCAGGCTGGAAGGCCCAAAAAAGCTGGAGAACCTAAAATATGTGTTTACTATAATTATTTTCAAGTTACAGTTCTCAAGGACACAAAATATATTCACATTGTCTTCTTCTTGCTAAATGGCCACAGAATATTTATTCTTTAATCTCCCAGGAATGAGGACTGACTCAGTAAAGAACCACCTGTTCTCGAAGCATCACCAAAAAGCACTGCCAGAAGTAGGAAGGCCAGTCTGGTATTACCATCCCCTCACTGCCTAGCTCTCACTCAGAGGAACTCATTATGTTCCAGTCCTGCCCAGTATACCAGTTGTAGTGGGCAAGGCCTGATTTAGGCTAGTCCCCCAATAGGGTTATGTTCAACATTGAAACAAAATAAAGACACTTGTAGGTCATTCAATGGTTGAAAAAAACTATTTACTTAGTCATATCAATGACTAAACATTTATTAAGCACCTACTGTGTGCCAGACACTATGCTAAGCAGGAAAAGGATATTCAACAAGGCTAGGCACTGAGGACATCTCAAGTTACTTCAGCTGAGCAGAGCTCCCTTGCCTGTCTTACCACTTCCTCCAGGTCCCTGTGGCTGCTTTGCCCACTGGCAATGAGGAAATGACATTAACGAACTGAGCCCATAGTTCCCAGAGCCAACCAAGTCCAGAGGAGTATCTCAATAGCTTTTAAGGAAAATCTAGCTTAACCTACCTAGGTAAAGAGGTTAAGATACCACTTCTCTACATCATCTAACAAGTCTTTGGCATCTCATTTCCTTCATCTGTAAAATGAGGACAGATTTAATGATCTCTAAAGGCCCTTTCTCTTCAAACATTCTGTGGTTCTACAATCTGTAGATATTAGTTTTCTTATTTAATATCTGATGTGGAACCATTCATTAGGCTCACCACTATACCTGCTAGTTCAGTCTAGTGTTTGAGAGGCCTTCAGTAAATGTTTCTTCACTGACTGACCTTCTAGCAATCTCAGAAAGGCAAATTTAGTCCATTTCCAACCTAAAAGTATAAAATTATTCTCCTACTGCCAGTTTCCATCACTTGCCAATCTCTTTGATTTATTTTATTCTAAGTGTGTTAAGTGTAGTATAATTTTTTGCAGTTCTTTGGGGCATTTATGTGGGCTTACAGCTATAACTGAAACAAAGCAGCATGTCTGATGAGCTCTAACTTTCATCTGGTTTGGGTTGTGTGAATATAGTTAAGGGAATTTTCGTTTCAATGGCATCTGATACCTGCCTTCTAAGTACATATATATAACTTCTCTTCTGGGCTGAGTCTGACTCAAGCCAATCTCGTCTTCATTTAGTTGCAATATTGGAACAAAATAAACATTTATAGGTCATTCAGCAGTTAACATTTATTTAACCATAGCAAGAGAAGGATAATCAACAAGGATAAGTATTGAAGACAGTGGGAATTGATTCAGCTGAATGAAGCTTCCTTGCCAGAGTGTTGCATTGTGATCCACCAGCCAAGCATCAGAGTATCTATGGAGCTCCGCATGGCTGCTCTGTACTCAGGTGACCAGTAACCAAAGTCAGCAGCCTGAATCTTTAGTCGTCTGATCCAACCGGGATTTAAAAATGGTATTAAGGAAAAATTAGCCTAACTTACCTGAGAAGAGGGGTAAGAATATTGCTCCTACCACAACTTCCTTTTTAAAATTCCTTAAATTTATGTTTAAAGGTAATATTTCCCTGAAAGTTCTACAACTAAATTTTGTTTGTTTCTACTCTGAAACACCATCAGCTGTTTTCAGCAACTAATGTAAAAGTTAGTGTTTACAGGTAAAATCTTTGTCTTATGTCTCTAGCACCTAGCACAGCACTCTAATGTTAGAGTGGCCTTTTCTGCATTACTGCCTTATAACATGCTTATTCTGAATCCCAGATCTTTGCCAGAGCCAGCCTACCTCTCCCCTGTATAGATAAAACAGTGCCATTACCCCAGTAATTACTTTTAATAATGGTGGCTTCCTTACATTCTTATAGTGTTTAACAGATAACAAAAGCCTCATGCTTGGTCAGAAGACATGGAATCTTACTGCCTACTGAACTTGAATGAGAAACTTCACCCTCTACATTGTCTTATGTGTAAGATGCTATGGTTAAAATTGATTATCTCTAAAGTCCTATCCATCTGTTGTAACATCCTGTGATTCACATCTATAAGTCAATCAATCAAACAAACAAGCATTTACAGAGTGACTACTTTGAGCCAGGAAATGTGCCAGGTGCTTGAGATACAAAAGCAAAGATAAAATAATTCCTGGTCTCAAGGAACTATGGAAGGGGACAACATAGACAAAATACATACAAAGTAAATATAAGGTAATTTTCAAGGGTGAGACACAAACAGATAGGGAGATCAAGAAAGGCCACAGGTAAGGAAGTGACGTTTGAGCTGAGCTGAATTCTAGAAGGTAGAAGAAAGGAGAGCATTCTAGACAATGGGGGACAGCCTATACAAAAGTACAGAGATATTAATTACAGGAAATTAATTGTGAGGAACAGCAAGATGGCTAGTTTGGCTGGAATGAAAAATGTAGAAACAGGAATGGTATTTTTAACAACTAGAAATGTAGATTCAAGCCAGGTTGCTAAGGGAATTTGTATTTGATCCTTGAGGTAATGGAGAGGAAGCCATTGGAATTTATTGAGCAGGGAGTGCCATGGTCTGGCCTCTGTTTTATCCACTTGATTCTCATAACAACCTTATGAGAATATGAATGGAAGTAATTATTTACCTGCGTTTTTATAGGTGAGGAAAAAATGAATTAAGTTCACCAAAATGAGATTCACATAAGTGGCAGAGGTAGAACCCAAATCTTCTGGCTTCTTATCCAGTGATGACCATGATGTGATATCTTGCCATGACATATATTTGTAATCTCATTAAAATACTTATCAAAGTAGCATATGGTTAAATGTCTAGGGCAGCATAGATACTTGTTTTACCCCTGAAATCTTCAATTGATCCTGTATCTATCTTGTTTCTGCATAGTTATCTTCAATTTTATCCCCAGTCTGATTGTGAGCTCCTTGAGAGCAGAGACTGTCTTTTGATTTTCTCTGTATCCCTGGCACTTAGCACAGGGCCTTGCACATAGTGTAGGCACTTAATAAATGTTGTTGACTAACTAACTAGTGACTTGCAGCCATAGCAGTGTAAGATTTATGAAGTGCTTTCCTCAGAAGAGTCCTAGTACATAACTGTTAATGGAGGCAGTGGAGTGAACTGAAAAGAACACTGGTCATAGAGTCAGAAGATGCATTTGACTCCCTGTGGCCTCCGGGATAAAATATAGCCTTCTCTATATAGCTTTTAAAACTCTTCACAACTTGGCCTTGCTTAGCTTTTTAGCCTCAAGTGTTACTTCTCTTCCTCTACTCCGCATTCCAGCCAAACTGGCCTTCTCTCCCTTCCTCTCATACAGCATGCCTTCTTCCATCTCTATACCTTTGCGCTGGCCAACTCCCATCCACTGCCTCATCCCTTCCACCTCAAAGAAGCACCATCTTCCTGAAGCCTTTCCTCATCCCCAGAATTGCTAGTACCTGGGCCAGCCAACAAAGATGTAGAGTAGGAGAAAGCAGGACAGCTCAGCTCTCCCCACAGCCACTCTAGTAAAGATCTAGTGGGTCATTTTTTCCAGCCCAAGATCACAAATTCCACCCGTAGGCAAATGACCAATGCAGTACAGAATATAGACAGGCCTGCAGTTCTGTTGCTCTAACCTCACAGAGGAATCATTGATTCAACCCCCAGACTCAGACCAGGAATAATCTGGCAGTGCTCTCACTCTGACTCCAGAGTAGGACTGAGGATTCAGCCCTCACACTCAGACTGAGGATAGGCCTATAGGTCTCTGGCTCATAACTGACAGAGCCTTCCAGTTAGCTAACAAGGACCAGCCACTCTATACTGCAGCTTTTCCCAGGGGCAGGTCTGTCAAGGATCTGAGACCTGGAAAGTCCAGGAAGATAACAATCAGATCATTCCCTAGATCCAAGAGCATTGAAAGTTTGTACCTCCCTAGCCTGAGCCACCCCCATGAGAAGAAAACAGCTTCAGGCTTCCAGAGAAGACAGACCGGGACCATACAAGATCATGACAGCCCTTCCAAAAGTGCAAAGAGCCTACCCCTAACAAAAAGTCCCCATCTGACAGGTAAGGCTGAAAGAACAAGTAAGCAGCAGCAGCAGCAACAGCAACAAAAGATTCACCATGCAGAGCTTATGGTCACAGGGATGCCTGAGGAGAATAACTTCCAAACACCTATGATCAAAGCCTCCAAAGAAAAACATGCACAGCTTGGACACAAAATCAACTCTGATTCCTAAAAGAAATGAAGCCAGAGGGTTTTGATTTTTGTTGTTGCTTAGTTTAAAATGATATTGTGAGTGAAATGAGAGTGGTAGAGGAAATAATTAGAAAAGAAATGAGATCTTCAGAAGAAAGGCTTGGAAAGAGAATAAATAACTTAGTACAAGAAGTGAAAAACTTTAACTAAGTAACAGACTCCTTAAAAATTAGAATGAACTAGGGGGCAGCTAGGTGGTGCAGTGGATAGAGCATTGGCTCTGAAGTTAGGAGGACCTGAGTTCAAATCCGGCCTCAGACCAAACACTTGACACTTACTAGCTGTGTGACCCTGGGCATGTCACTTAACTCCAATTGCCTAAAAATTAAAAAAAAAATTAGAATGAACTAAACAGAAATTAATGACTTTATGAGACAAAGGTGTATTGAAGTCTAAAGACTGGAAAAATAGAAGAAAATATGAGGTATCTCTTATGAACTGCTAGTTCTATCACTCCCTGCCTTGTATTCAACATCTTTTTCTTTATTTTATATTTATTCAGAGAGTATTTACTCTGTATATACTTATAGGAGACAGCATAATGTAGTGGATAGATAGTTGACCTTGGATTAAAGTCCTGTCTCTTGGCACATACTGGCTGTGTGACTCTAAGCATATCCCTTAACCTCTCAATGCTTTGAACAACTCTCTAAGACTCTTGAATTGCAGAGAAGATAGTGACCTTCATTGGTAGGGGATGGGAGTGGGGAATGTTCCTCATCCAAGAAGTACCCCATACCAATGAAATCGCAGTGCCTGTCCCTATACGTTTATACTGTCTTCCTCCAATAGGATAAACTCCTTGAAAGTAGTTTTATTTCATTTTTTATATTTGTACCCTAGCACCTAGCAAAGTGTTTGACACACAATATTCCACACATAGTAGGTGATTAATAAATATATTAATTGATTGTTTAAGTCAGCATTCTAATCTGGCTACATTGAAACCATTATTCTGGTGTCTGGTTTACCTATACAGTTATATGGCACATGGATAGAGTGCCTGGCCTGGAGTCAAGAAGGCTTGAGTTCCAGGCCAGCCTTAGATACTTCCTAATTATGTGACTTTAGGCAAGTCACTTGAACTCTGTTTGCCTTAGTTTCTTCAACTGTAAAATGGGGTTAATAATATCATGTACCTTGCAAGATTGTTTTGAGTATCAAAGGAGAAAATATTTATAAAGCAGTTAGCACAGTACCTGGCACATAGTAAGTGCTATAAATGCTGGTGGTAGTACTAGTAGTAGTAGTAGTAATAGCAGCCCCTCCACCTCAAAAAAAGGTCCTGAAAGCCACCTACATGTTTTCCTCCTCACAAGAAAGATATTCTTTTCTGCAAGAATATCCAACTTAGTTCAAACCAAGTGGAATAAGAAGGAGGCAGAACACCGGAAAGAGCAATGGCTTTATAGTCACAGGACCTGGCTTCCAAACCTACCTTTGATGCCTATTACCTGTGTGAGTGGGACATCACTTGATAACCCTCAGGCACAGTTTCATAGTCTAAAGTGAAATAATTGTAGTAGACGGCCTCTGAGGTCTCTTCTAGTTCATGATCTGTAGTCTTATGAATCTACAGATTTCCTTTAGAAATCTATAAAAAGAGGCCCTGTTTTTATCTGCCTAGGTTGAATTTCATGTACTACCGTCTAGAGGCAGCTGGGTGAGGTTAGGCAGAAAGTACAGAATCAGGTCCTTCAAGGTCCTCTCCTTTATAGTTCACAATGCACAAGCATTAATTACACGCCTGAAAGAGTATACAAAAGAAGACAAACTCATACATGTTCCATCAAAGAAGGAAAGAGAATATATTAGCAGTGTGATGTAGTAGAAATTGAATGCTGAATTTCACTTCCTACCTCTGTAACTGCAGCCAAATCACTTAACCTCCCTGGGCCTCAGTTTCTTCTTCTGTAAAATGAGCAGATTTGTCTCCAAAGTCCCATCTATCCCTATATCCTGCCAGCCTATTGTGCATTATTACTACATCATTTCATGTTAGTGAGCACATTGTTCCCATAACTTTCTTTTCAATTTGGTAAATGTAGTTTAATTTTCATTCTAAATGTACCTTTTTTTTTGAGGTGGCAGAGGAATTTTTAAAAAACAGTGCTAAAGAAATATTTCTGAATTCATAAAAAAAAACTCTCTTGGGTTATTGCTTAGCCAAACACAAGTCCTTACTGTCACTCATCTTAGAAATAGAAACTGTTTGGTGTGAGTGGTATCACCACTATAGAGAAAATACTGAGGTTCTTATGTAGAGTTATCTTTTTATTTTGATGGTCAGTGTTGTATTTGAGTACAGTGATAACAAACAGCCATCCCTTAAGATCTCCAGCAGACAAATCAACGACGCGGTAATTAAGCACTATGCTGGGGATTTACCCCTGCATTTGGAATAATTTCTATCTCAAAAGTTTCATTTTGCCCTTTGCTTTTTGAATTATTATTACACTGGTGCTCCTAGGGCCCATAGAATTTTTAAGGTAGTCCACCCTTAATTGTTTTTAATTGCATCCAAATGGACAGCTCTTGGAACAATAGGGATGAAATGTGAAAATTAGCAATGAAATGAAAATGTTAGATGACATGCCTCTGTAACTGCCTTGATTTGCATCTACTTATGTCAGTTTCTCTCTCTTATTTTACCCTAATACAGGTAATCAGATCCTGTCCCTTGGGAGCCTCTCAAAAGATCGGATTTATCCAATGAAACTCAAGGGCATTTCCATCTGCTATTCTGCTCTCAAGTCTGCCTTATGTGGAAATTATGTCAGCTTTGGCGTCTTCAAGTTGTATGGGGACAACCATTTTGACAACGTACTCCAGGCCTTTGTCAAAATGCTGCTTTCAGTGTCCCATAGTGACTTGCTAGTAAGCAATCATTCATCGTGGGAGTCTTTGTGTGAAATAAGAAATAACACCACCACAGGCTTAGAATTGTTATAATGAGGCCAAGGGAGCTAGAACAGTGCCAGAATATTTTATATTTTCAATCAGGTTGCCTGATTTATCTTATACAATTCAGAATACTAGAGGTACTCTATATGTTTTAAAGATTATTTTGAAAATATGCAAATCTCTCTTTGTGACAAATTGAATATCCAGAATGCCCTTAGTTCAGCATCAAGAAAAAGCATAATTAGCAATTCAGATTAATTGTTTGACAACTGTACCTGTAATTATGTGGTTTTCAGCTCTGCTTTTTGAGTAGAACATTGTTTGGGTTTCAAAGAGCTCTGACTTCCAGAAATGATGCGCTTTCTGAGGTGGGAAGTTTGAGATTGGACTAGGTCCTGCTAGACTCCTTTCATTCCTTGTTTTGATCCTCCCACTCCATTTAAATCATGGTGTTGAAAGAAGAACACTCGACTCAGACTTGAAAGACCTCAGTTTTAAACTCAGTTCTGGTCCTCACTAGCGTTGTGACAGTTGGGCGAATCACTTGTTCTTAACCCCATCCTCTTATTTCCTCAACTATAAAATGTAAGGGTTAGATTAGATGATCTCTGAGGCCCTCTCCAGCTCTGTGATTCTTTGATTTCATTATTACTTATCAGATTGATTTTTTTTAACTAGGTAAAAGAGGCCATTCTTTGCCTCTTTTCTTACCTGGCCTTAATTACTGAGTGAGCATTACCTCAGACAAACCGAGACCTGGGAAAGATCTTAGCTTAAAAAGGCCAAGGCCTCCCACTGCATCTGGGGCTATCTCTAGTCATCCCGATCTATATCTCACCACTGGACTCAGATGGCTCCAGAGGAATAAGTGAGGCTGGTGACATTGCACAGCCCTTTTCCTGAAGGACAAACAATTATTTATCAGCCTCTGTTTTGCAACCGAATACATCTCCCAAAGCGCCACAAAGAGCTATTTACTTTCTTAACCCAGGTGGTGCCTCAGCCACCCAAGTTAAGAGTAGAACTCAGGGAGGCTTCCTACCAATTTGCCTGTAGGAGACCTGACCCTGTTGGCCTCAAGTTCATTAGAGGTGCTGTCCTCTGACTTTCTGACTTAACCTTCATATATATTTTGGTGGCCCACACCTTATATTAATAAATCTTGGGAGTGCTTAGCAAAGACTATATCTTATAAAAAAAAAAGACCATCTGAAAGTTGGAATCTTCAGTATGATCCATCAGGCCATGAGTTGCCTCAGCCCTGATGAAACTGGTGACGACGTTAATCTAACTCCATCCCTATGACTGCTGTCACAGTAAAGCAAAAGATTTTATTCTAAATTTTCCACCCATACTTGTATCCTGATTATCTCACAAATGGAGTTGGTGGGTTGGCAGTCTACCCCTACTTGTCATTTAATGTATCAGAGAATGGCATGTGAGAGCTGAGTTATCTTAAGAGTTTATCCATGTTAGCAAATTATGAGTGCCAAGCCTTTTACTTATTAACTTTTGATTCAGTTTGATTTGTTGGCACAACCAATCAAATCAGTCAAGTATTTATTATGTCCTACTATGTGCTAGGCACTGTGCTGGACCCTGGGGATACAAGTATAAAGAAAAAAAAACAATCCCTACCTACATGAAGCTTATATTCTACTGGGAAAGACAACAAATACATATAAAAACATATGTAGCATGAATACAAACTAAATAAATACTCATATGTACAAATTAGTTAAATATAAGTTTGGGAGGAGGAACAATAGCCATTGATTTTAAAAAGGTAGCCCAGTGGTCAGGATAAGCTCCCATTTTAGCAATGGAAGTCCATGAAGAAGTTAAAAATTGGCAAGTCATAGGAAATGGGCCTCTTACCTCAAGCTGTGTTCAGTGGCTCAGAATTTAAATATTTTAAAAATAATAGTAATTTGGAAAACCAGCCAGTGTTTACTCAACAGAGATTTGACCTGTATTTAAGCACTCAGAACATAATAAGCCAAAACTGAGATTATATATTGCATGGCTGGTTTCATAAATAAAGATTTCTAGAGATCAGAGACTACTACTAAAAATCCTTTAAATGCTGAATTGGGACTTATTAAGTCATTATTCTGTATATTTATTGACCTCTCATTTAAACAGCCTTGTGATTTCCTACATTATAAACTACCATTTTTACTGGACTGTAGCATGTTTTCATTTTTCTTACCTGTAGCTTGTCATTGTTTGTTTCAGCAATATCGGAAATTGAGCCAGTCTTATTACCCTCTCTTGGAATGTCTCACCCAGGACCACATGAGTTTCATCACTAATTTAGAGCCTCAGGTGCTCATGTACTTTCTCACGTCTATCTCTGAGGGACTAACTGCTCTTGGTAAGGATCACATAGAACTCTGGTTTTTGGATGAAATATGTAATTGTGGCAGCTTATTATATGTGTTGTTTCAACAATCATCTTAAAATTGGGGGAGAAAAGAAGTTGTCATGAATCCAAAGCAAAAGATGGTTTTATAACTTAAATCCAAGCTGGTGGGAAATGTTCCTTTTGTTCTACATTGAAATGTGATTTTTGTTTGTTTGTTTAATTGTGGTTACTGTTGGATATTCCTATGTCTCCTTGCTCTGATGAGCTCAAAGAATCTGCAAAATTGTTTGTCTTTTAGTGAGATCTAGTATGATTTTGCTGCTTGCCAGCCATATATACAGTACATTATATCCGCCTTGGGTCAGGCATCAAATGAGGGTAGGTACCTGACAAAGTTATATCCAATATGATGTGGCAGAGAAAAAAGGGTGTGTGTGTGTGTGTGTGTGTGTGTGTGTGTGTGTGTGTGTGTGTG